>NC_037685.1:50493855-50588978 GCF_003255815.1 Theropithecus gelada
CTCCCAGCCCACCCCACCCTCCAGCCCACTCCCTCCCAGGCCCACCCCCACCCTCCAGCCCAGAGAAGCTGCTGGGCTCAGAGAAGCGCCGGCTGGAGCTGGAAGGAGAGGAGACATGCCCAGCCCTCCTGGCTTCTGAAAGCCTGTTGCACGGCTCATTCCCGAGGCACCTGCTCCACTGGTGTTAACAAGGACAGTCACATTAAGGGTGTTCCTGCCAAGGTCTTTCGGAAGTAGTCAGTTCCAGCTCCGAATGTTCATTTATTTTCATAATCCCTCGTTGAATTTGGACGCACAGAGTGGCAGATACACGCTTGATGAGTAACAGCCACTGGTCCTGACATCGGTACCGTTTTCATGCGCTTGCCCTGTCTGGGCTCTGTGCTAAGTAACCACACGTTTTAACTATATTCTCACCCTTAATCCTCATAACACTGGTAAACTTGGCATTATTGTTTTTCTTTTTCAGATGGGAAAATAAACGCCTCAAGAAGCTGCACAGATTACTCCAAGACTCTCAGGAGGTGAGTGGCCATAGTGGCGTGGGAGCCCAGGTCTGGTGGTTCCAAAACCTGCTGGGTCTTCGTGACATAGATGTGCTTTGCGGCTCTCTACCTGGTAGCTGCCTGTCCCCTGGACTGTGAGGCCCAGGACAGACGTCCTGTGTGTTTTCTTCACCATATGGCCCTGACACGGCTGTCCCAAGGCCCTCTGCAAACACTAATGAATGAGCGAACCAGCCAACCCGCAGAGGAGCTTCTCGTCCATTCTCTAATGACCAGGGCGTTCTTCACGATCTCTGGCCACTTGCTGGCTTTGCCCATGAACATGGGATGAGCAGAGGGAGACGTGGAGACGTGGGGGATTAGTGGGTGCTCTGAGGATGATGCTGGCTTGGGTATCATGGACCCTGGGTTTCATGGGGCAGAGGAAACGGGGTGGGCTGAGCTCAGGGCAGGAGCTCACCTGGCTGGCCCTCCCATGAGTGGCTTCAGCAGAAGCCCCAGCTCAGCCCCGGGACACCGAATTGGACACCTCCTGGGGCATTTGAAAGCGGGATCCACAGACCCCAGGGCGCTGAAAGAGTTACTGTGCTGATAGGAGCCAGCAGGTGTGATGGCAGGAGGAACACAGGCCCAGGGCAGCTGGGTGGAGCAAAGGGGGCCCAGCCCATGCCCACCCTGCAGGCTGAGCCTGTGGAGCCTGTGTGAGGAGGTCAGGGTGGGCTGAGCAAAGGTAACCATAAGGCAGCAAGGACTTGCGCAGCTCTTTGCACACCCTTCCCACCCCCGGGGCATCCGTCCGTGTCCACTGGGGCTTCCAGCAGACCCACCCTGGCCAGGGACCGCCCAGGACGGACTGTGCTCTGCAACTCTCATCCCCCACCTGGCACCCACTGCCAGTGAAGTGAGTTCATAGGTGAAGGAAGGCATGTGCATTGAAAGACAGGGATGAAAAAGTTCCATTTTCCAATTGTACTTTTCCTCCCTGAGGGAGAGCATTTTGGAAAGAGTAATGATTGTGATGACAAATGGATCTTAAGACGAGGGCTGGCACATCTTTCCTCATCAATTTCTATTCTTTGGGTCATTAAACCCTGAAGTGTTAAGTGGAAAGATGCTCACTGAATTGAGGCGGCCCTTTGGGGCCATGTAGGGGAAGCGATCCCCAGGCCTTCTTAGCGTCCATCAGATAGCCGTGTTTTGTGAAATCTTTGCACATCCACTTACAAAGCGGTTTTTAAAGCGGCCTGCAGCTTTGACAGGACACACTGTCAACCCACGTCCCACCTACCCTCCAGCCATGCCTGTTTCCCACAGCTCTGGTGTGTGTGCCTCGCACACATCATGTATCCAGAGCCCTCTCTGCCCGCCAGACACAGCCACGGGCAGCAAACATGCCCCTAGCAGCCGCTGTAACGTGTCTGGATGCAAAGGACATCTGACGGCCACAGAGCTTGGGCCTCCTTTTCTAGTAAAATCCCATGTCCATGTTCCTACAAGCATCGGTGGTCACCTGGCCAGCACCTCTGGGGAGCCAGTGAGAAGCAGCAGCTCCCCTCAGTTGAAGCCCCACTTACAAAGTGACAGCCTCACCCCTGCAAGAGGTGCGGGCCCTCCCTTGACGGCTAAGACGGGATCCGTGCCCAGCTGTCAGCTTCCTCCCATGCTTGGGGCCCCCTGCCCTCCCCCTCGCCCCCAGGCCTGGCGGAAAGCACTTCTGGAGAAGGTTCCGTCGGTCTCAAGTCTCCGGTGTCCTCTCTCTTGCTTGAGTTTGAGTTGCATTCTGGGAATGGCTCAGGGCCTATATCCCTGCAGCGGCCTGTTCTATGTGTGGTACTGAGTCCTGCAGGCTGGGCGCTCCTGGGGGTCTAGACCTCAGGCTGGCCGCTGACTCCCAACGGCATCCACCACGCTGTGTGGGGGCAGTGCTTAGCCAGGCAGGAAGCACCCCCAGAGGACGCTGGAAGGAATGTCCTCACAGCTCACAGGTGACCCTTTGGTTTCCTCAGCCATACCCCAGAGAAGCCTCAGGCATCATCTTTGGGAGTGGCAGGTGACATCCTAGGATTCTCCTTGTGTAACCTCAGGCACCTGGAGTCATGGCTGCTGCTCCATGCCACCCTGAGGCACATACCTATCGCTAGTGGGCATTACTGGCCCCTGTGTTTCCCTCGTTCGTCATGTCAGGGCAGGTGGCAGAACGACCACATCAAGGTCGTATCCAAACCCAGGAAGTCCTCAGCGCAGCAGAGGCTGACTTCCTGATTCACCTGCTACTGTCTCCCCAGGCCTCAATCAAATAATAGTAAGGAGGTTTGTTTTTAAAGGACACAAACCCAGGACAGACAACTGCGGGAAAGAGGCAATAGGAACACATTTTGGAAGCTGCACAGCAGGTGCATGAGGAGGGACTGAATTAGCCAAGGCGAGCTGCAGAGAGCTGAGCTGCAGAGGCCATCACGACCCAGAGGATGTGGATTTATCCTGGGCTGTCAAGGAGGGTAAGGGACAGGGCTCCCAGGGTGCCAGGTGGACAGCAGGACTGGGAGTGGCAAGACTATTTCAGAAGCAGGTACGTGGCCAGGTGTTCCTCTACCCCAGGTAGCCTGCCACACCCACCTCAGGTGGCATCTGGAGGATGGGGAAGAGACTCCAGACCGAGGGCTGTGGGCAGAGCCAAGGGCAAGAGGATTCAGTGTTTCTTTGTTGTCACAGGACCGGGGGGCAGGGGGGCTGTCCCTTTTTTTGGGTGGTTTCCCAGGTCACTGGCTGAAAGCCCGTCAGACCCCTGGCAGGATGTTGGAGGATTCCTTTTTAGGGAGACTTATGGACTCAAAACAAATGATTCTAAACACTTCCAGACATTTAAAAACAAATAAAGGACTAGAATCAAGGTTCATTAGTCTTCTCAACAGCAACATTTGAAGCCAGGAGGTAATGGAAAATTGTCTTCAAAATTTTATGGGAAAAATAGTTTTCTACTAGAATTTTAACCCAAATGAACAAACTATCAATCAAGACAGTTCAGACACACATTGTTCAATAAACACATCTCTCACTCACTCTTTCAGTGAGGTGCTGGGGGATGCACCCACAAAATGAGAGACGACGACTTGGGATTCAAGAAACCAAGAATCCAAAAGGAAAGAGGCAATGGGAATCCCCAGAGTGAAAGGAAAGGGAAGCTAAGGAATCCGGTGCTGAAGAGGAAGGGAGGCTGCAGGAGGGGCATCTCCCAGGGAAGATGAAAATACAGAGGGCCTTTTGCATCTTGAGAGGAGATTTACAATTCTCACAGAGAGTTTAGGGCTGAGTTAGTGATATGTATATGAAAAACGAATCCAGTGAAAAAGCAATTAAGTAAAGTCCAGGAAAAACAAACTAAAAAAAAAAATTGTTTAAGGAAGCAACTGCAATTATAGTACACTATGTGTCTCAGCTGTGAGTCATATTTATATAATGTCATGACATTTAATTGATCTACTAGAATACTGATCTGTTCAGACATTACAAACAGCAGTGGGTGTGTCGGGGAAGAAAGACCTTGATAATGAGTAGGGATGTGGTACAGAAATGCCAAATTCTCATTTTTCATTATATGAAGTCAGTAGCCAAAATTGAACTAAAGAAAGTCGGCAAATAGAAATATAAGCATGCTATTTAGAAATGTGGGGGTAAACAGGTACAGTTTTAGCTTTTAAGTGGATTGCCTCTTGGGAGTGGAATGGACACTGCCCTGCAGATCTGTTGGTGGGTATTTGTGTTGTGTGTGTGTGTGTGTGTGTGTGTGTGTGTGTGTGTGTAAGATGGAGTCTTGTTCTGTCACCCAGGGTTGAATGCAGTGGCACAATCTCAGCTCACTGCAGCCTCTGCCTCTGGGTCCAAGAGATTCTCTTGCCTCAGCCTTCCGAATAGCTGGGATTACAGACATGTGCCACCATACCAGCTACTTTTTGCATTTTTAGTAGAGACGGGTTTCGCCATGTTGGCCAGGCTGGTCTCAAACTCCTGACCTCAAGTGATCCACCCACCTTGGCCTCCCAAAGTGTTGGGATTACAGGCGTGACCCACCATGCCCAGCCTGTGTTTGCTTTTAAGACTAGTCAAGTGCAATAGTGAGAAGGGCAGAAAGAGTAGAACCTAGAGGAGGTTTATTTTCCTGCTTTTTAAAATACAGGGTCTCACTCTGTTGCCTAGGCTGGTGTGCAGTGGCAAGTTCATGGATCACAGCAGCCTCAGACTTCTGGCTTCAAGCAAAATCCTCCCACCTCAGCCTCCAAGTAGCTGGAGCAACAGGCATGTACCACTGCACCCAGCCTGGGCTTTTAACCTATGTACATTAAATGTATAGCTGATTTTTAAAAATCTTTGGCAATTTAAAGAAAGAATGAAAGGATATGCTGAGTTTCTGGTACTTTCTGGCATTTTCCAGCATTCATACAATTGATGGGTATGAATAATTCAAGACCAGAAATGGGTATTTTTTTGCAATTAGGTAAAAAAAAAATTAACTAATTTTCACCTCATTATCTAATTATTCCCTATTCCTTAATTATCTGTGTGGACCTTGCAATAATTGGAAATGGTAAAAGATGAGGTAGAAAAAAAGTCAAGATGTATGTGTAATGGGCTGTAGTGCTATTTCTGGTCTTAAATGGGCAAGAAGGAAAACTGTGTCTTTCTCTGAGCAGGGCGTTGGCTCCTCTAAGCTGTATTCTGTATGTAGGTGTCTGAGTGAAAATTCCACTCGGATAGTTTCAGTGCATTCATGCTCCGTTTCATGCTGTTTGGAATATATATTTAACCAGAAAGGTGATTTCGCCTCTTCCTTTATCTCTGCTTCTCACCTAAAAAGAGAGTTATAGTGTTGAGTCCTGCCCCCCTCGAGTTGCTGCCTTGGTCCAACGAGGACAATGCAGGAGCTCTGCAGGAATCACCGGGGTCTGGGTCTCAGATGCGGCCGGGTGCTCTGTCTTTCCCAGGTCCTCTCACCTGCAGTCACCACTGCGCACAGTTCCCGGGGAGCAGGGCCTCGGGCCGGGCACAGCAGGGGCCTGTGTTCATGTGACCCTTGGCACGTCCCCCTCATCCC
Organism: Theropithecus gelada; assembly: GCF_003255815.1. NCBI lineage: Eukaryota > Metazoa > Chordata > Mammalia > Primates > Cercopithecidae > Theropithecus > Theropithecus gelada. Next base: position 50,499,451 of record NC_037685.1, read on the forward strand.
CAGTGTGCTCAGGGGCCAATCCCAGTCCGTGGTGAGGACCAGCATCGACCCGGGAACACTGGGAGCGCCAGGCAGGGGAAGAGTGTGAGGGACGCCGGCCTTCCTCCCTTTCACTGTCCTTGGTGTCACTGTTCAGCTATCGGCTTCTCACAGTGGCTTTGCTTTTTGATTAAGAGACACATTTGGATTCTGTGTGGCTGGGAATGGCCCAGTCTGCAGGGCAGTCCCCCAGGAGCTCAGCCGCTGTGGAGGGGATCCTAGCAGAGGAGGCTGATGGCCCAGAGAGGCACGTGATTGTTCCTGGGCCTCTTCCTGCACACAAATCTGCAAAGAGGAGACCTAAGGAATGGGCTGAGGGCAGACTGTGCCTCTGTGCCTTCCTGAGATGGAGAAGCCAGAGCTGGCTCCACAAGTGCAGAGTCCAACAGAGCCGCGAGAACTGCCCGGGGCCGGCTCGTGGGCACAGGTGGGTCGGCGGGCACCATGTAGCCTGACGGGACTTGAGTGGGTTGCACTTGCCAGACAAGGGCCACCTTCTCTTTCTGTGCTGGCTCCATTGCCCCAGCCCTGAAGGGACAGGACAGGTGGCCTTGACTGTGTGAGGGGCGCAGGGTACGGGAGCCCCATGCAGGGAGATTCGCCCATCCCAGACTCCGCCAGGTACCCTGGACGCCAGCAGGTCCTGAATATGAGGGGAGGCTGGGGCTGCTGTCCAGGTCCCGTCCCTCCCACCCACTCAGGGCGGCCTCACTGCTGCCAGGTGACCCCAGCTACACTCTGGGGGTGACAGAGTGGGGAGTCCCGCCTAGGCATCATGGATGTGAGGGAGGAAGGCACCCTAGAACTCAGTCAGCCCCTGTGTGGGGTAGCGTCTTTGTTTAAGCCAAGGCTAGTGGGGGTCTGATGGGTAACTGAGGAAACAGCTGTGCTCAAGTCCTGAGTAGGGCAGGTTCTGCCTCCCCCATGCTGGACGGGGCCTGGGACCCCAGAGCACCAGAGAGTGAGTCCAGGCCTCCCCCACACTGGACAGACCCTGGGGATCCTGGAGGAAAAAGTGAGTCCACGCCTCTCCCACGCTGGACGGGCCCTGGGATCCCAGAGACCACCAGAAAGTGAGTCCAGGCCTCTCCCACGCTGGACGGGCCCTGGGATCCCAGAGACCACCAGAAAGTGAGTCCAGGCCTGAGTGTGAGGACAAGGACATGAGCCCAGAGGGACAGGACCCTCCCAGGCGCACGGCGAGGTTTGCAGGCAGTTAGAACAGGCGCTAGGGAGGGTCCCGCAGCCCCCAGAGCAGGCCAGGCTGCCAGGTGGCTGCCACCTTCCTTCCCTCTTGCACACCAGTTTCCAGCAGGGCTTCTGTGAGCATTTTGGTTCCCCAAGCAGCCCACAGTGGATTCTGTTTCCAGGCCCCAGAGAGAGTCCATGGCTCTGGTCAACAGGAAGATATGCTCAAAATGAGGTTGTACTTCCTCTTCTGTGGCTTCAGAGACCTGCACACTGTCTGCCCTGTGGCCCCATGTCTGTTGGTGTAGACAGACTCCGCTCTGATTAAAACATCACTCCCATTGCCTCCCGAGAGCATGTCTTCCCCACCCCCGCAACTGCCTCCGCCCACAGACCAGGGCTTCTCAAACTGCGGCGCCTGCTGGAACCCACCGCAGGATTTGCTGAGACACGGGGGTTGGGTCCCATCCCTGAGTCTCCATCCAGAGGACGCAGGTGCAACGGAAGAACTCGCTGAGCTTATGCATTCCCAGGTGATGCTGATGCTGTGGGTCTGGAAGGCCTCCTCTGAGAACCACTGGCCGGGCTCTTACAGAGATCAAACAGTAGGAGACGGCACAAGGGGTCGCAGTGGTCCGTAAATAGCCTCAAATTCTGCCAGCATTCAGCTTTGATCTTCCCCCTCCTGGTAAACAGGGTTGGAACCCAGACGCCTTCCCCCTCCACCTCAGAAAGGCGCGTCTGAGCCCCGCTCGGCCCCCAGGTGCTGTCCTCTGCCCATGTGCGGCCTCAATGCCGTCTCATCTGGACCTTTGTAAAGAAAGAGGTTTTCAATTAGAGCCTGTGCTGTCTGCGCGCCCAGGGCACTCACCCAGGCGGCCGCACGAGAGGCCCATCTCTCAAGGGCCGCGGTGAAGCACCCTTGTCCAGATGTCAGCGCGGTCCGGCGGCGCCCGCGTCTTGGAGGTAGCACATGAGTTGCAGTGAGAACAGCGTTATGCTTCCCCGCCGGCCAAGTCCTCACTGGAAGACTCAGGGAGCCAATTACCCCTCACTCCCCAGACCACCGTTCTGGGGAGAGGAGGGACTGCAGGTCCAGTGCTGATGAGAAACACCCGGGGAAAGAAGGCATCATTTCTGCAGATCACACCTCTTCAGGCAGGCCTTCCTGAAGGCCTCGCTGTTGGATGTGCAAAGGCAGTAGACGTGTCTGGGTCCTCTGGAGGGTGGGAGCCTCCACTGTCCTGCAAGCCTGGCCACCAGGCACCCAGCACAGGCACAGGACTGCTGCAATGGGACGGGCTGCAAAACTGATTGTAAAAAGGGCAGAAAAATGAATAGAAAAAATAGAAGGCTTTTCCAGGGTTTGTATCTAGAAATATGTGACCACATAAAATATAAGTTAATGGCATCTCTGCAGAATTGACTTTCGGAGTCACCCAAGAATAAGAAATGTGAGGCACGGCCGGGTGCAGAGGCTCACACCTGTCGTCCCAGCACTTTGTGAGGCCAAGGCGGGTGGATCACCTGAGGTCAGGGGTTCGAGACCAGCCTGGCCAACATGGTGAAACCTGGTCTGTACTAAAAACACAAAAATGGGTCGGGCGTGGTGGTTCACACCTGTAATCCCAGCTACTCAAGAGGCTGAGGCAGGAGAATGGCTTGAACCTGGGAGGCAGAGGTTGCAGTGAGCTGAGATCACGTCAGTACAACAGTCTGGACGACAGAGTGAGACTCCGTCTCAAAAAATGGAGGGAGGGAAGGAGGGAAGGAGGGAAGGAAGGAAGGAAGGAAGGAGGGAGGGAGGGAGGGAGTGAAGGAAAGAAAAGTGGAGAGGAGAGGAGGGGAGAGGAGAGGAGAGAGGAGGGGAGGGGAGGGGAGGGGAGCGGAGGGAAGGGAGGGGAGGGGAGGGGAGGGAAGGGAAGGGAAGGGAAGGGAAGGGAAGGGAAGAGGCAGAGAGAGAGAGAGACAGCGTTCCTGGCAGGGTAGAGTGGGGATCTGAATCCCCAGGCACCCCTCCTCCTGCTGCCCTGAGGTCCCAGCCTTCCCCCGGGTCGGGGAGTGCAGGGGTGGGTGTCAGAGGCAGGTGTGTTTATAGTCTTAGGAGCACTTTTTTTAAAAAATAGCTTTACTGAATCCTGAAAGCATAGACTTTTGTTTTGCTTACTAAAACTCAGATTTCAGTGGCTGCAACATAGAATTTGTGTGAGGGGAACCCCTAGCCTCATCCTCCAAGTCCGCTTGTACCGTTTACTTGTGAGACAAACCTAAAGGGAGAGGCAGGAGCATGGCCTGAGGCAGGCGTCTCAGACCCAGGGGCACACGAGGAAGCACAAGGGAGCTGTCAGGGTCAGAGGTGTGACCCTGGAGACCCTACAGAGGGAGTGAGGAAGGCAGGAGGGGGACCCCCTGGGCCCTCCCTTTCCCCTTAGTGCCAGCCTCTGTCCCTCCTTATACCCCGGGCTCCTTCCAGTCCCGTGTGCCTGGAAGGTCCCCTCTGGTCCATCATCCTCCGGGGGACCCGGGACGTAGCCTGTGGGACATTTGCCCTTCAGCAGAGCACACGGCCCACGGCCCAGCGCCTGACCGACCAGGCGGAAGAGCATCCGGGCGTGTGGGCCGGCACAGACACGAGCCGGGGAGCAGACAGTTGGCTCTCTCCCCACACAGACTCCTCTCCATGCTGGGCCCGGGGCACTGGCACCCACGCCCAGAATTTCCCCACCACTCCTGAACCTGAGGTGGAAGAAGGCAGGAAGCCAGGCCCGAGCCGTCCAGCCGGACAGAAGGACCGCAGCAGGCTCAGCCCTTCCCCACTCAGGGCCAGTCCCTGGGGCCGCCAGGGAAGGAAGGCCCAGCCCCAGGGGTGGTGCCCTCAGACCCGGACGTGCCCCTGGGTTCCCAGTTCAGCAATACCCGCCAAGCACTGACCCATCGGCATCCGCACAGCATCCTGAGCCTCATGTGGGTCCTTGCCCCGTTTCAGGCCCCCCGAGGCGTGTCTGCCCTGAGCTGCCTGCCCTGTGCCACCCGGTCACCACTCTGCCACCTCTGCCCAGTGGGCTCTGCTGTCCCATCCTTCCCGCCCCGAACCAGACTCTTGTCTGTTAAGTGGGCTGCGGTGTGAGTGGGGACAGACACTGAGGGCTTGGCGGCCACCACTCCCCTGATGGAATCTGGGGTCGCAGCCATCGGAAGGGGAGAGCAGTAGTTCAGTGGGCTCTTCCCACACCCCTCAAGGGGCCCCTTGGCCAGGAGGGGACACAGAGGAGGGGCCAGGTTTTCCCAGATTAGGGGCAGGATGCGGAGGGGGCTGCACCCAGGACGGGGAGGCTCAGGCAGAAGTTGCATGAACTCATGTGGTGGCCACCCCGGAGAGACGCCGGCATCGCTCACTGCCTCAGATTTGCCACAGAAACCGGCTGTGGCTGCCAGTTATGCTTGGGGCCGGACCCCACATTTTTCTGAATCCAACATCCCTGCCATCCAGGTCCCACCCACCAGTGGGAGTGAGGGAAGTTTCCAGATAACAGAGGAGAGCAGGCACTTGGCCACCACCTGGCCCTGCGGGCGGCCTCTGCCCACATGGTTTTGCCTGCTGCGTCCGCACTGCTCATAGGATGCGTTCACTCAGGCCTGGAACACTCTACGTAGTCCCTGCTCGCTGGGCCCCCTCTCTTAGAAAGTGCCAGATACCAGCTTGTGTGCGACCGCTAAGCCTCCACCGCCCTCCTGCCTGCCGGGTGCGTGCCACCAGCCTCGGCTCCCCGTTCTGCCCACGCCTGCCCACCCGGGCCCTGGCCTGTCCTTGGGTCGTGGGCAGTGCGTTTGTCCACCTCTCCCCGAGTTGCCTGAAGGCAGAGGCTATGCTGTGTCTGCAAAACCAAGACAGAGCCCTGCTCCCGCCTGACTGAGCCCCACTCCCACTGCTCTCCTGCGCCTTCCCCTCCTCCCAGTGCCCGGCCTTGCTCTCTGCCCGCCTCGACTGGCCCATGTGTTCCGTGGGGTCCATGGTCTGGACTTTGCAGAGCTGCCGGCCCCTCGCAGGGGCTCGAGTCGCCCCTCTCCCTGCACACGTTGCACTTCCCTTGATTCAAAATCCTGCAGCGACATCACATTCCACTCAGATTAAAAGCAAAATCCACAGCACTGGCGTGTGACCCACGTGGTCTGCACGGTTGGCTTCCCTCCTGGCTTATCTCCTGCCGTCTCCTCTTTGCCAAGTGGCTCTGACCCACCCATCGGTGCCCCAGTCAAGGCCAACCCACCTCAGACTCACTCCCTCCTGCCCATGAGCCTGAGCTCCAGGGTCCTCTCATGAAGGAGTCCCCCCTGGTCTCTCCATGAATCCAACACCCCCGGTCAGCACCCCGTGCCCTCTAGCTCACCGTGGACATTCTGCACGCAGACCTGGCATGGCTCTCCCTGCTGTCCATCCTCTCACCAGCATAAACTTGGTGCCACACAGGGATCTCGATAACCAGGCCTTTCTGAATGAATTTACCATCACCCTCTGCCATGTTGCTTCGACTCTCAGGCCGAATGTGCCAGTGATGTGTTATGATCATCAGCACAGATGATTTCTGTGTGTGCCACACATGACACATGTTCTATGCATGTTCCACGCATGTTCTATGACATTTACACCTGTCTGCTGTGAGCCAGGGCTGACACAGGCCTGCATCCAGCCTAAACCGTCTTCACATCCAAGTACTGCTTTCTGTGGGGCTTTCCCGCTCAGTTCCAGTCTATCTCTGAGCCCAGCATCCCAGTCCCCAGAGGAAGAAACTGAGATTGAGGGAGACCAGAAGCTTGCCCGAGGTAGCACACCTGACCTCCGCAAAGCTAAGGGAAGACAGACCTAGACCGTTTATCGCTGTGCTCCCATGCAAGTACCTGATGTGAGAGGTTTCGAGTCAATATCACTTTACACTTAGAATCTGAGATTGTGGAGTTAATGTACTTCCGTGAAGCTGTACTTTATATGGAGTGTCTCAAAGAGTACACTTGCAAAAATTATTAGAGTGTTTGGCTCATAGGATATCTTTCAATGTTACCCAGCTGTGGTGGTGATCGTTTATTAGTAGTGAAAACATTCTCCTAATTGTTCAAAATCATCTCTGGACTGATAAGTATACCATATAAATATTTTATAGGTGTAATCCAATTAATCTCTACAGGAAAATTTCTGTTGGATGCATGTAAGCATACTGTTTAAATTGTGCATCTTCATTCCTTCCACTCCAGTGACTGAGACTGTGGAGAACAGACTCTCAAAACTGCAGCAAAGCGCTTATTCGTTTTTTATCACCTGTCAAATTATTGCTGTGACGCCCATACTTGGTGGTGAAACATTGTGATCCACAGCTAGCTAGCAACGAGACGCCAAGTGTGAGTTGTGCATTGAGTTTAGGTAATGTACCAGAAAACGTGGCATGAGAACACTAATTTTCTCAATATATATTAGTAGACACGGTGTTTACCAAAGAGAAATGAAGATGTTTTTAAACAGAGTTTGTTAACTCGAAGTCTCGGCCAGGCTGCATGCCCCTGTTCTCTAGCTTGTGTTAGAATTGAGGGCGGGGGTCTCCCCAGGGCTGGCAAGGTCTTGGCCACACCACTCAAACCCATGTGTCCCAGGGAGTGTCCTAGGCCTCAGTGTCCTGTGGACTCAGTCTAGAACGTAGCCATGACGCACTGCCCAGGCAGCGCCAGCATTCCTAGCGTCGGGTCGGACACGAATAGCTCCTCCCCTTTTCTCCAGCCCGTGTCTACGCAGCCTTCTGCCAGCCATGCACACCCAACTTTGGAAGGGGGACCTCCATACCCGGGCATCCTTGAGCCAGGCATGCCACTGAAGGACAGCAGTGAGCTATTATTAAAAACGCGTGTCAAACTGTTGAGCAAGGAGCTAGTTTAATTTATCTGGCCTATAAAAATAAAATAAAGAGAAATACGTGCTATGTTATTAGCAGCCTTAGGTGACACAGGCATTCAAACATTTTATTATCTTATTCAACAGCGACTCCAGCAAGGGCCTCTTTGTCTCTTTTGCCATTCTTAGGAAACCTATTCTTCAGTTTTAAGGAATAATTGTTGTCTAAGAGCCTGAAGAAAAGATGGTATCGTGTGGATTCTAAAAGTGGTTGATCTGAATGTGGTCCACGAAGAGCTCACTCCAGCTTTGCCCCCTTTGCCTCTCTGCTGGGCTCCTTCCCAGTTTTCTGTGCCGTGGTTAGTCCCTGATATTTAGTGGGCTCCATCCTTGTGCCTTTTAAAATAACCCTCCTGAGCAACAGGGACAGGGAAGAGGGGTCAAACCTGGAGCCTGTCCTCTGGCTGCCAAGGGCGGCCGACCCATCGCAGGAGCACACGCGTGCTGACTGTCCTTGGGATTTTGTCTGCTGGCGCCATGTTTCCTATTCAAATTAAAGGGGTGGGGAAGAGCTGGGCCTTTGATCTCACACTGACACATACCTGCCAGCGTTCTAGTGGGTGCAGAGTGACCAGCACTACGTCAGCGGCAGCTCTCTGCACTCTGGTACCTGGTACAAGCATGCATTAATTCAACAACCACATTTAAAAGCAGTCGTTCAAAGGCCCCGTGTATGGTAGAACGAGGCATTCAGCCCGGAGGAGCACTTCAGCCAGAGCACGGTCACAGCGGAGTGGCCCTGTCAGTGCGGAACCCAGGGAACTGCGCCGGTTCGGATGGAGGGGTGTCCGCTTTGGCTTTCCTTATTGACGTTTATAGCTAATTATTGCCACTTCGTAATGATGCCCTGAGGACCCAAAGAACTGGGTCAGGCTGGAAGATATCTAAAGGGTTTGATCAGGAGGGCGAAGAGAATTCTATCTCAATGGAATTTAATAAAATAAGTACATTTTATACACCTATGATGTATTATTATAATAAAATTTTATGAAGGCTTTTTTGGTAAGTGTGTAGAACATTTTGAATTTATGAAAAATCCTAAAGAGGAACATAACACCGCTCCTAGCCTCAATCCCAGAGAGAAATCTTTGTTAATGGTGTGGCCCTTCCTTGAGGCATTTCTACCATAAATATCATATAGCTCCTAAAAGTCCTCAGTTCTGCAAAATTTCAATAGCAAAATAGGGTTGGGACAGACTCTCAAAATCTATGGAACTTTGTAACTAGAGCCCTAACCAAAACCACAGAATGCAAATGTCTCTCCGGGGGACGTTTGGCAATGTCTGGATACATTTTCGGTGGTCACAGCTGGGGAAGGGCGCCTGGTTTCTGGTGGGTGGAGAGCAGGGATGCTGCTAAATGCCCTACAGCGCACAGGGTAGCCCTCAAACAGTGCCCATCTGACACACGTCCACCACGCAGAGGTAGAGAAACCCAGCCTGCCTTCCCTCCTGAAGGACCCAACAAAACCTCACCTTCTCTGTAATGCCTCCCTCACCATCTGCCTCATTATTGATTCATTTGTTCCTGTTTTCATTTGGTCATTTGCAGACATATCTTGAGAAGCCATTTGATGCCTCTGAAATGCTTCAGATGTGAGCATGTTGTGGTCCCATAGAGGATCCCATAGTCTAGAGAAGAAGCCAGCATCAACCATACCAACAACATCAACCATACCAACAGCATCAACCATACCAACAACATCAACCATACCAACAACATCAGCCATACCAACAGCATCAACCATACCAACAACATCAACCGTACCAACAGCATCAACCATACCAACAGCATCAACCATACCAACATCATCATCATCCATACCAATAACATCAGCCATACCAACAGCATCAACTATACTAACAGCATCAACCATACCAACAACATCAGCCATACCAACAGCATCAACCATACCAACACCAACAGCATCAACCATACCAACAACATCAACCATACCAACAACATCAGCCATACTAACAGCATCAACTATACCAACAGCATTAGTGTATTTTGTATCCATTAACTGATGTAATTTTACCACCATTGCATCAGAAAGTCCAAATATAATTTTATTTTATAGATGCAGAATTTGGCACATAGACAATTGCAATAGATCAGAGTACCAATATTGGCACGTCAATAACGCTGTAGGATTACAGCAAGTATTCACTGAATTCCTTCCATGCCCAGAGCTGTGAGTAACACTGGGAGCACAAACACTGACTTTTTAATGACATAATTCACGACAGCAAAAGGTTGTTTTAACATCACATGCCAAAATCCAAAAAAAATTTATTTTGTAATGTTCATATTTTAAAAATCATTTTTCAAAAACCTGACATTTTATTTTTAAAGGATAAAAATATTGCTAATTGCCTTTATATTGATCTGTGGCTTCTGAAAAACACAATGGCATGTGTAATTGTCCCATAAGAGCATTTTAAAAGAAATGACAACATGTAAATTAAAAACTATCCCCTGAGGACATGAGCAGAAGCAATAAATTGATAATGATGAATTTTGCTTCTCTCATCTCAAGTTTCTAGGGATATTTTTCATACTGTATCAATGATCATGAAAAAATAGAAAATTAACATTTCAGGTTATAAAAATTATTTTCCTGAGAGTCACTGCCACAATGTGAGTGTTTATTTTTACGTAACTGTTTAGGCATGTGGTGGGGAGGTGGGATTAGGTAGCAATAAACGTACAGGAAAGAATCTTATTAGCACTTTCCAACGTGGTAGCCACTAGCCACATGTGTCTTTTTAAATTTAAATTTGAATTTAATTTATTCAAAATCAAATACAATTAAAAACTCAGTTCTTCTTCCTCACTGGCCACGTTTCAGGTGCTCAACAGCCCTGCGTGGTTGGTGGCCAATGTCATGCACGGGGTAGATGTACGGCGTTGCTGTTGTCACATAAAGGCCTCTCGACAGAGCCGTCCTGGGTACGACACTGTCCCGATACAGAGCCATCCCGGACACAGAGGTGTCCCGGGTACAGAGCCATCCCGGATACAGAGCCGTCCCGGACACAGTGCCGTCCTGGGTACAGAACTGTCCTGGATACAGCGTTGTTTCGGGTACAGAGCTGTCCCGGATACAGAGCCGTCCCGGGTACAGAGCCGTGCCAGACAGAGCCATTCTGGGTACAACACCATCCCGGGTACAGCATTGTCCCAGATACAGAGCCGTCCTGGGTACAGAACTGTCCTGGATACAGTGCTGTTCTGAGTACAGAGCCATCCCAGGTACAGAGCCGTCCTGGGTACAGAACTGTCCTGGATACAGCACCATTCAGGATGCAGAGCCATCCTGGATGGGTCTCCATGCTTTCAGTTGTCATCCAGCAGCAGCATCAGGTCTGGAACTTATCTCTGGCCCTTCATCTAACCAGCCATTATGTGTCAGAAGCATCCTCTTGTGTCAAATGTCATTTTTGAGATGATAAACATTGTGTCAGTTTTGATGCCTTCAGAGAAAATTACTCAGACTTAATATAAATATGTGTTCAAATTTGGTTTTGAAAAGTTCTCTGACTCAGACCCCATGAACTGTTAGGAGGTCCCTAAGACCCCGCAGCCATGTCCCAGGGTACAAGGTGTCCCCACGCAGTGTCTGTGGGGTGGGGCTGGACAGATCCCATCTCCACGTGTCTCCATCTTCAGCTCTAGTGTGACAACTGACTTAGGAACCAAAAACCACTGCCATACAAATCAGCATCAACCGTACAAAACCCACGGGCTCTGCAAAGATTCCACAGGTTCTAGGTGGACATGGCATGGCCTTGCTAAAACACAACGTGGAACCAAAAGCAGGAGTCCCTTCCTTTAAGAAATGCCAGGGTCAGAACAAACAAGTTGACCTGGAATCGCTGCCCAGTAAGAAAGAAAGATCTGTTTCAGCCAAATAGCTGCCCACCTCCCTTCTGGACCTCAAAGTCCTCTGTTGAAGCTGGCAGGCCTCAGGGTCAGGGCACGTCTGCATCTTGGGGGGCATTTACCTGCACTGTGGAGGGAATGATTCGTGAGCACTAACAAGAGGTGCGCGCTCTCACCGCGGGGACCAGACCATTTCTGATGGATGGGGCAGAGGTTGCCTGCACTTCCTAGTGCTGTTTGCAGTTGGGCTTCCAGCTACAGCAAGCCCCTGTGGGACCCACAGCATTGAATTATGAAAATCACAGGCATGGGAGGCAGCCTCTATGCTGCAGAATGGGCACATGCTTTGTGCGGTGGTGCCTTTCACACCAGACTGCGTGTGTGCCCTGTGTGGGTGTTCTTGGGGTGTGCCACGGGCCGTGTACCCCGCGTGGGTGTGCACAGGGTGTGCCACAGGCTGCATGCCCTGCGTGGGTGTGCACGGGGTGTGCTGCCTGCACGCAGCTGCTGGCTGCTACCATTCTGCTCTTGTTTTGTTCCTTACAACCTCTTTGCACTGAAACCCAGATGCAAGTGAAATGGTCACAAAAGAAGTATCTGGGTTAAATGCGTGCTAAACAGGTTTAAAATTACAGCTCATTGTTTGGAAGCAGATGCAAGCCTCAAACAAATGCAAAACATCAATGCAGATGCAAACGGGAGGGCAATTTGAAAATTCAATCCTAAGTGCCTGATACTGTCAGGGGCGAAATGGGCTGGCTTCCCTGGGGGCCGTCGGGCCAGAAGGGCCGGCCCCAGGAAGGACAGCGAGGGGGCCGTCTGCTCAGTGAGGGAGAGGTTGATAAAAGCAAAGCCCACCCCTCTCTTTGGCTTCCTTACAGTTCTCTAATTTCTCAAAAAGCAATATTGATATTGCTGATATCTTGGGAATGCCAAGAAGAAAATGAGCTTCAAGCACATTCCTGTGATGTCCTTTGTCACTTTACAAGGGTGCCCAGAAGCGTTTTCTCTCTCCGTCCACCCGGAAGCTTCCATGCTTTCAGCAAGGAATGACCCATATTTAATCTTGGGTTGGCTTCATGCACATTTTCCCTCTTTGTTTCCTCCCTGGATACGTTTTGCACACGCCAGTGTTGCTCGCGTGATTCGCAAGTCACTAATAACGGGCTCATATTTTTGCAGCCGGCCCTCCAGCCTGGCTTCATACACAAACGCATGGAACATACTACCTGTGTTTTATGACGCCGCCGCCAATTATAGAACCTGGATCTGCTGTCCTGGAGTCTTCCTGGCAAGTTCTCCATTTTATAACCGCCCTATGGAGGCAGGGATCTGATGTTGATTATTACGCGCTCGGCATTTTAATAAGCACTTGACTCTGGTCTCTAGGGGGTAGATATTGTTCCTTGTACTGACCAGTTAGGGCAGTGCAACTTGAGACAGGAAGCAACTTGCCCAGAGGACCCTGAGTGGGAAGCAGAGCCCCTCCCTTCCACCCAACCCAAACTCAGTTCTGAGGTGATCGCATCACACTGACTGCTCTGCCCACCTGGAAGGAAAGGGGTCACACCACACCATCGGCAACTCAGTCTTTTTTGTTTTCAGTGTTTTAGTGTCAAGTCACTATCTGAAAAAAAAATAAAAGAGGTCATGTTTTACTTTTGCTATGTGACTTTTGATTAATTGAATGCTTTCTTTTTTGTGTTTTTAAATTTTTTTAAGTGACAAAAATTGCATCTATTGTATGCAACATGTTGTTTTGAAATATGCATATATTGTGAAATGTTTAAATAGGCTAATTATCATATGCATGGTCTCACCTTTTTTGTAGGAGAACACTTAAAATCTACTCTGAGTAATTTTCAAGAATATAATACATTGTTACTAACAATGTAGTCACCACCTTTGTACAATAGATCTCTTGAACTTGTTCTTCCTGTCTAGCTGAAAGTTTGTACCCTTTGACTAACATCTCCAGCACCTCACTCCCCACCCCACCCCACAATCCCTCCGCCCCTGTCCCTGGTAACCACCATTCTATCCTCTGCTTCTGTGACTTCACTCTTTTAGCTCTTTTAGCTTCAACAAGTGAGATTGTGCAGTACTGGTCTTTGTGCAGTTGGCTTATTTCACTTAATATAATGTCCTTCTGGTTCATCCCTGCTGTCTCAAGTGAGAGGCTCTCCTTCTTTAAGGCTGTATAATATTCCATTGTGTATGTGCCACATTTTCTTTATCCATTCATCCCTTGAAGGACACATAGGTTGATTCTATATTGGCTATATCGGCACTCTTCAAGTGCTGCAGGGAACGTGGGGGTGTAGACAGCTCTTAGACTTACTGGCCCCAGTTCCTATGGGTATATGCCTGCCTTTGGGACTCTGCTGAATCATATGGTGGTTGTATTTTTAGTTTTTGAAGAATCTCCATACTGTTCTCCATCCTGGCTGTAGTAATTTACATTCCCACCTACAAGGTACAAGAGTCCTCTTTTCTCTGCCTCCTCACCAATACTTGTTATCTTTCGTCTTTGACAATGGTATTCTAACAGGTGGGAGGTGATGTGCCATTGTAGTTTTAATGTGCATTTCTCTGATGATAAGTGATTTTGAGCATTTTTCATATATCTATTGGACATTTGTCTGTCTTCTTTTGAGAAATGTCTATTCAGATCTTTTGATCACTTTGTAATTGGGCTATTTATTTTCTTACTATTGAGTTGTTCGATGTCCTTACATATCTTGGCTATCAGCCACTTATCAGATGTGTGGTTTGCAGGTACATTTCCCATCTGTAGGCTGTCTCTTCACTCTGCTGATTGTTTCCTTTTCTGTGAAGAAGCTTTTAATTAATATTTTGATGAAATCTCATTTGTCTTTGTTGCATTTGTTTCCTGTGCTTTTGGGGTCATATCCAAAAAATCATTGCCCAGATTAATATCATGGAGGTTTTTCCTTTATGTTCTCTTTTAGTAGTTTCATAGCTTCAGATCTTATGTTGAAATGCTTAATCCACTCAAGTTAATATTTATATATGGTGTGAGATAAGGATGCAATTTAATTCTGCATGTAGATATTCAGTTATTCTAACACCATGACATATATTCTTATTTCATGTAAGCTCCATAACTGTTTTGCCAAAAATACTGAAACTTAGCTCTTAGACCAATGGACTGCTTTAAATTATCTTCCCCTTTGCTACTTACTACAGTTTAATATAGAGAAATCTTAAAATACCTAAGTGCTGCTTAAAAACATAAACTTCCCTACCATTTGTAGATTATTCATACATCCCCTCTTCCTGGGGAGACAGAGGGAAGAGGTGGGCTCCAGAAGGCATTCTTCCTGAGCTATCTTCTGCTAATAACAGGCTCCTAATTATCAAGCTGGAAGTGGAAGGGGCTGTGATGCTATCAAAACTTATAAACGATTAGCTTCTTAATGATAATACATACTATCTGCTACTATTATACACAATAACATATACTAGTGAGTTTCCTAAATATATTGACTATTTCATTTAACACCACAACACCAATATTTTACTTATTCAATACCTATTTAAGATTCTACTCCATGCCAGGCATGCTTCTAGATGCAGATCATACAGCAGTGAACTGTGTCCTGTTGTATTAAAAGGGAAAGATAGATACTAGTGAATCAATAAGCATGAGGACAGCAGATGCACACACAGGTTTAGGCACCACTGGAAAATTCAAAATAACATAAGGCTCACATTTTCTGTGTGTGTGTGTATATGTATATGTATATATACACACATATACACACATATGTACATTTACAGTGTGTGTATATGTATATACACTAGTATATATTATTGTGTATAATAGTAGCAGACATTATAGAGAGAGCGATGAGAGAGAGGTGGGGTTTTGCTGTGTTGCCCAGGCTGGTCTCGAATTCCTGGCCTCAAGCAATCCTCTTGCCTCAGTCTCCTAAGTAGCTGGGACTATAGGTGTGATCCATCACACTGGCTTCACATTATGTTTTTAACAGTATGGCCTTGATCTCAAGAGGCAACAGTGCTTTTCCTTTTCTATTTAACTACAAAGCATCCCAAAGTACCGTTCTTTGTACTGACCAGTTAGGGCAGTGCAGCTTGAGACAGGAAGCCACTTACCCAGGGGACCCTGAGTGGGAAGCCTGGCCTCGCCCTCTTGGCTCTGACCTGGTGTTTGCCCATCACTGTATCCATGAAACAAGTCAGCCTTCCCGACATTGGCTGGCTTTAAAAAAGCATCTGATAAAAATACGACTACTTTTGTTACCGAGAAAAATGTTAAAATAGGCTGGGCATGATGGCTCACGCCTGTTATGCTAGTACTTTGGGAGGCTAAGGCAGATCGCTTGAGCTTAGGAGTTCAAGACCAGCCTGGACAACACAGAAAAATCCCATCTCGACAAAAAATTAGCCAGGACTTAGGGCCCTATAGTCCCAGCTACATGAGGGGCTGAGACAAGAGAATCACTTGAGCCTGGGAGGTCAGAGCTGCAGTGAGCCAAAATCATGCCACTGCACCCTAGCCTGGATGACAAAGAGAGACCCCATTTCAAAAAAAGAAAAAAAAGAAAGAAAAATGTTAAAATATATATGGACATAAAACTGTATATTACTATAAAAAGCACATTTTCTACTGTAGCCTGAGTATGTTACCCCTATGCTGAGTGCTGTCATAACTTGCTTACAAATGTTGAGTTTTTATTGCTTCAGTATTCTTCTTCACAAAATTATCTCAGCTTTCTATGTGCTTAGTAACTGCTTTCTGGGCGAATATTGCTTTGGGGTGCATTACCATGTGCTAGGAACAAGGAGAAAGTGTATCCTTTCCCACCCTCCTGCCCTGTGGTGCCCTGTCTGGTGAGCCTGGGTAGGCCCCTAGGAGGGGAGTGTGGGTGCCCGGGAGGCTGGCCTCCAGCGACACTGTTCGCTCCCCGAGATTGTCTCCAAGGGCTGTTCCAAGGGTGCATGAAAACATTCCAATCGCTCTTGGAAGGAAAACAAACATATTCTACAAAACACTTAAAAAAAAAAATCTTTAAGGGATGCAGCAAGTCACTGTAGGATTCGCACTGCTTCTTCTCTGCTGCAACCGTGAAATGTGTTTTCCTTCCGAGGAAAGAAACCAAGGCGATGGGAAGTCAGCTTCACCCCATTCTTCTTGCCTTAATTTCAAGGCACCTTGAAGAAAAAAGGAGACACCCTCCCCTCTGTGAAAGGAAAATCTTGGGGCCCCAAAATCACTAAGCCAAAGGGAAGAAGTCCAGCTGGGAACTGTTCAGGGCAAACCTGCCTTCCATTCTATTCAAAGTCATCCCTCTGCTCACAGAGATAGATGCATATCTGATTGTCTCCTTTGGAAAGGCTAATCAGAAACTCAAAAGAATGCAACTGTTTGTCTCTCACCTTCCTGTGCCCTGGAAGCCCCACCCTGCTTCGAGCTGTCCCGCCCTTTCTGGATGGAACCAATGTACTTCTTACATGTATTGATTGACGTCTCATGTCTCCCTAAAATGTATAAAATCAAGCTGTGCCCCGACCAGCTTGGGCACGTGTCATCAGGACCTCCTGAGGCTGCGTCATGGGTTCACGTCCTCAACGTTGGCAAAATCAACTTTCTAAATTAACTGAGGCCTGTCTCAGATTATCGGACTTTACACCCCAAAATATCATTTATTTGTACACAAAAGATCTCTAACTGGAGGAAAAGCATCCCTCTGTGTAGGAGACACAGAAACAGCATTTGTGGGGTCATCTTACCATAAGACCAATCCCATTCCATTTTCGATTTCCCAAACATTTACAGAGTGACTGCTAACTACCCTAGCACTGGTCAGCTAGTACATCTCCCCTTAAAAATAAAAGTATAACAGGATAAAAACATGGTTAAAAATTGGTTGAATTAATTGCTGAACATCTTTAACAATGTTGGAAGCACAGCCAATATTGAAGAGAGGATTTGGTTTCCTGGTCTGAAAACCAATGTTGATTACACTTTCTTGCACTTACCGACGAGATCTTTTCATGGAGAACCATTTCCATATGTGAAAACTTTTGGAAGCTAAAGTTCATTAAATTCCCTTGGACTCTGGTAGAGAGGGAGCACCTTCAGGCACGGGTACCAAGGGGTCTCCCTAACTTTGCTGCCTGCACCAGTACCTCCCTCTTCGCTCTTCATCAAGACCATGGCGTTGAGTCCCAGCACTTTGGGAAGCTGAGGCAGGAGGGTCACTTAAGATCAGGAGTTTGAAAACAGCCTGGGCAACAAAATGAGACCCCATCTCTACAAAAACAAAATATTAGCCAGGCAGAGTGGTGTGCACCTGTGATTCCAGCTCTATGGAGGCTGAGGCAGGAGGATCGACCTTGGGAGGTCAAGGCTGCAGTGAGCTGTGATCACACCACTGCACTCCAGTGTGGGTGACAGAGTAAGACCCTGTTTCAGAAAAAAAAAAAGGCAGGCGTGCCCATCTCAGGTACCCTCCCTGCCACCAAGTCCCCTCTGCAGGGAGGTTACCGCCCAGGGTGTTCTCGGTTGCCAAACAGGGCTGGCTCATGGTTCCTTTGGAAATGCTACAGCCCACAGGACTCACATGACCTCGAATGTATTGCCCATGAAGCCACCAAGGAGGGGAACTGCTCCACCTCAGGTCTTGGTGCAGACGACACTGTCCTTGAAGGGAAGGACTGCTGGCTTCCAGGTGACAGTGCCAAGTCCGGGAGATGCTGACCTCACGGACTAGGGGACCGAGGAAGGCTTACCCCGGGGGGCAGCTACGTGTTTTCTCTCCCGCTGAAGCACAACACAGGGAGGAACAGAAATTCCTGCTGTGACAAACAAAAAGTACCTCAATAGCAAACGGGCTCCAAATCCAGTGAATTTGAAAGATATTCTCTTCATGGGACCCTAAAAACCAGTTTCTCCACACCTTGGATGTTTAAGATGCAAAGTTACCTGAAAAAAAGCAACTTGGAGGGTAAAGCTGTGCTTTTAATTCGGAAGTGTGAGGTTCGGGACGATTTAGAGCCGGGGTCTCCAATCCCTGGGTACCCACCTGTGAGCTGTTAGGAACTGGGCTGTGCGTCAGGAGGTGAGCAGTGGGCGAGTGAGTGAAGCTTCGTCTGTATTTACAGCTGCTCCCATCACTCTCATGACCACCTAAGCTCCGCCTCCTGTCAGATCAGCAGCAGCATTAGATTCTCACAGGAGTGCAAACCCTACTGTGAACTGCACATGGAGGGATCCAGGTTGTGGGCTGCTTATGAGAATCTAATGCCTCATCGTCTGAGGTGGAACAGTTTCATCCCAACACCATCCCCCCACCACCCCACCCACCATCTGTGGAGAAACTGTCTTCCACAAAACTGGTCCTTGGGGCCAAAAAGGTGGGGCCTGCTGGTTTAGAATGGGGATGTGGTGGCATCAACCCACTGACCTTCATCTGACAGCAGGGTGGGGCACTGATGTAATCCACGTCTGCAGAGAAGACGGGGCAAGCGTGGGTGTGAACTGCCCCCTCCCAGCAGGGGCGCATCCTGGAACATGGGCTGGGACTGTGGCCTGATTTGTGGGCCTGCTGTGCCTCGGTTTCCTCACGGTGTGGAGGGGTGCCGCTGTTTCTGTTTCTGGGGCTGGGCAGCCCTTTGCAACCCTCCAAAGCGACTCTTCCTGGTCGTGACGGTCTAAACACTGGAAGAAAACCATTGGAAACGTATTTCCTGTATCAATGAAATTACAATTTTTCACAAAAGAGAGTTGGGCCCTCAGGGCCATGAAGACCGTGGGACACTGTGCTGTTCTGCGTCCTATTAAATCCAAAAGGGGCCTTTTGTGAACCTTTCTCCTGTCGTCACCAGGGGAAACTGGAGCACAGTTAAATTCGTGAGTCTGTTCGCTGTGTACACAATGCTAAGCAGAAAATTGAAACCCAGGATTACTGGAGAAGAGACATTGTAGCCAGCAGTACAGCTGCATTATTTCTTCTTTATTAAGTCCAGACACGATAAAGAGCCCTGCTCCTCCCTGGGGTGTGGACAAGTGGATGTCTAGAACCCTTGCAGGCAACAATTATCTTGATAAATAGCCCGGTGGACGCACAGCCTCCCGTGTCCCCACCGCAGAGCACGGGAGTGCAGGTCCCATCCCACAAACAACACTTGAGCCGTCACGGACGAGGCCACACAATACATCCAGGTATTAGTCACACAACTCGGGTCTACGGGAGAAAGGCTGAGACGCCACGAGAGGTTAATCAATAGCAACCCCACCTGAAAAACGTGTTTTCAAAAACATCTTCACTTCCCACACTCCATTTTCCATTAGCAGAGAGCAGATGGAGCCCAGACGCCGGCCGTGTTGAACTTAGCCCAGGAAGATGGTGGAGAGGGAGGATTTCTGGGAATTAGCAAGGTACAAGGCCTTCTATTTACATGTGGGCTCAGGCCGCAGGGAGCGCCCAGAGAGTCCAGCTTGCTCTAGGACGAAGGCCGTCTCTCCAGTCTCCTGCTTCAGTGAGAAGCTCTTTCTGTTCCTGTAATTATCTTGTCCTTGAAATGGCCTCACTCTTCCTCCCAGGTGAGGCCGTGGACAGCAGGCATGGGGTGGGGGTGGGGGTTAGTATCAGAGATGGGGCTTCGGCCTCCCCAGGGCTGGGATGAGTCAGGTGGACACAGTGACCCCACACAAATAGGTCAATGCCCTCGAAGAAAAGCACCAGCTCAGCACAACTCGCTGCTCAACAGCAAACCATCCCAAAGCCTCGGGCTCCTTATCCGACCACAGGAATTAAAAACAGCGGCCTGGTGGGGATGCCAAATGCTTCTGTGGCTTTGTGGAGATGTGTGGGCTGCAGCTGCTCATGGCTCCGCTGCACCCCATGTCAGACATCTAGCACGGTGGGACGTGGGGACGGAGCAGCTTTGATGGGGAGGGGCCACAGAAACCATCTCGGCCAGAGGTTTCCTGTGTGGGTGACTCTGCCTCCCGTGGGCATTTGGGACTGGGGGTGGAGGGCATGTAGGGCGTGGCTCCTGGCACGTGGTAGATGGAATCAGGATGCTGAAGGGCCTGTGATCTGGGACCAACCCTGTCCAAAATGCCAGCTGAGCAAACCAGGAGCAAACCTCTGCATTTTACACGGGAGAAACTGAGGCTCAGGGAAGTACAGTGAAGATCCTCAAACTGCTTCCAGAGAGAGAGCAGCTGTGCAGAGCTGACTGTGGGCATGAGGGCACCCAACTGGAGAGGGGCTGGGGCTCACAATTCCTAGAGCCCTGCACATGCAGGGTCCTGAGCCCACACACCTGATTCATTGTTGTTGTTATTTGGGGCTTTTTTGAGACAGAGTCTTCCTCTGTCACCCAGGCTGGAGTGCAGTGGTGTGATCACAGCTCACCACAGCCTTGTCCTCCTGAGCTCTGGGGACTCTCCCACCTCAGCCTTCCAGATCACTGGGACCATGGACACGTGACATCATGCCTGGCTAAGTTTTTGTTTTTATTGTAGAGACAGGGTCTCCCTATGCTGCCCAGGCTGGTCTCAAACTCCTGGGATCAAGCAGTCCTCCTTCCTCACCTCCCAAAGTGCTAGGATTACAGGTGTGAGCCACCGCGCCCAGCCACCACGTGTCTTGTGAGGGGGTCTTACCACCCCGTATTAGTCACAGAACTGAGGCTGGAGATGGAGCTAATTTCACCGCATCACACAGCTGGGAAGGGCAGAGTGTGGAGCTAAAGTCCCTGCTCCTTTCACCAAGAGCAGACGCACTTCAGAGAAGCTCTTCTCACCTCGGTGTTTGCTCAAACCCCAGGCTTGTTTTTAAATTAAGGCAGCAATTTCCTAAACCACCAGAAGCACTGGGGCAGGGGAGTGGTGGTGGTAAATTATGTGATCAAACGTAATCAGGAAATATGACCTAGTATATCCCCCTTGGAGATTAAAAAAAAAAAAAATCCATAAAGGTGCTGAGACATCTCCAGTGAAGGCTTCATGTAATGCAGTGTTTTCATTCATGCTGTTAATGGTGAAAAGTGCTATGAGAAACCTGAGTGCCCGCTGTGCCAATCAGCACTGACTCAGTCACAAGGAACAGCAAAGCTGAACGTGGGTGCACACACAGGAGTGTGTTTCTCAC
This sequence comes from Theropithecus gelada, assembly GCF_003255815.1. Taxonomy (NCBI): domain Eukaryota; kingdom Metazoa; phylum Chordata; class Mammalia; order Primates; family Cercopithecidae; genus Theropithecus; species Theropithecus gelada. The sequence continues at coordinate 50,520,649 of NC_037685.1, forward strand.
AGCACCAGAGGTCCTGAGGCTGCAGTGCTGGCATTTCAACAGCCTGGGGGCCCTGACACTGCCAATCTCTGAGCCTCCTCATGGCCACAAGAGGGCTGCGGCATTGCCACCACCTCCATGCCATCCACTTGCAAGGCAGGAGCGGGACGCATGGCCAAGGCAGACGGAAGTTAGGGTGGGCAAGGTGCTGGCCACTTCCTGCATCGGATGGGACACGGGGCTGGGCGGTGCTCCTGGTGGAGAGCAGGTGCTGTGGAGCATCACAGCTTCCCAGCAGGAGCCGTGGAGCGGGGGACAGTGATGGCCCCCCCAGTCCCTCTTCCCATGGAATGTATAGGGAATTGTTAGTTAGTAATCTAGTTAGATAATAATCTAGATTTCTTTAACTTACTCTATGTATATATTTATGTCTACATGACATGTATATGATGTATGTTTTTTATGTTTGTAGGCAAGACATTGAATGCACTACAAAGCATAGGTGATGCGGTCACAGCCTGCAGACTCCCTTCATCTCTGCCTTGGTGGTGGGGAGGGTGCTCAGTGTGTCTTCCGAAGCAGGAGCCCCCCGCCCCCCCACCCCAGGGCACTCCCATGAGTTTTGGTGGAAAGATTAGAAATGGGGTTCCTGGGGTGCTTCTTCTCTGGAGTGCTCTAAAGGCTGTGCACGTGGAACCATGCTGGGTCAGCGATGAGCTGTGGCTGGAGGAAAGGAGTGGACACAGTCCTGCTGCGGCCCTGGAGGCCTAGGAATGGGGGCCGCAGGGCTGATCCAAGTGGAGGCTCTCCGCTGCCCGAGGCCCTGAGCATCCAGCAGGAGCTGAGGGCGTCCTGCTGTTTGGAGCCAGATGAGATCCCCTATCTTTCTGGGGATCTGTGGTGCCCAGACAAAGTGTGACCACACCTGAGGTTAATGTGCATGCCTAGTGCTGCCTGGGGAGTCAGTGGATGGCCAGGGCCACAGCCAGGCTGGCCCCAGTGGCAATGCATCCTGGCCGAGCCCCTCATCGCCTCCTCCTGTGGTCTTTCTCCTCTTCCTTCCCCAGCTGCCCACTGAAGGCATCGCCTGCCCGTCCCAGGAAATCCACGCCAGACCACGAGGAGGGGCAGGAAGATAAGCGGCTCTAAGCGTTGGGAACAACACGAGGATGATGAGGCTTCAGTTTCGCTTTGTTATACGACTTGACTGTTCATGTGTGTCACATACATGCATTTCTAGTGATGCATAGGACATGGAGTGGAGAAGCTTGTTTCCTGAGGGAGTCGGGAGTCCTCTGGAATCTGGAGCTCTGCTCTGGCTGTGCTGTGGTGAAGGTGCCACTGGGCATCTCAGGGGGCATTTCCAGCCGTCGTTAGGGGAGTTTCCAGTGGTGGTTAGGGACGGGGAACGGGGAACATCTCTGGCGGTCATTAGGGGACAGGGGATGTCTCTGGCAGTCCTTAGGGGATGGGGGGATGAATCCAGTGGTCATTAGGGGATGGGGGGACATCTTCGGCGGTCGTTAGGGGACAGGAGGATGTCTCCGGTGGTCGTTAGGGGACGGGGGGACGTCTCTGTGGTCATTAGGGGACAGGGGGACATCTCAGGCGGGTGTTAGGGGATGGGGGACATCTTTGGCAGTCATTAGGGGATGGGGGTACTTTCCAGTGGTCTTAGGAGTGAGGGAGGGGGAAACGTATCCAGCAGTCCTTAGGGAAGGGGGGATGTGTACAGTGGTCATTAGAAAGACAGCACAGCAATTGTAGCTTCAGATGTTGATCTGGGAGTCATCAGTTCCAGAAAGCCTCTAGGACTGCCGTAGCACACAGAGCTGGGTCTTAAACCACAGAAATGCATTGTCTCCTGATTCTGGAGGCTGGCAGTCTGAGGTCCAAGTGTGGGCAGGACCAATTTCTCCTGAGGCCTTTCTCCCCGGCGTGTGGACGCTGTCTTTTTCCAGGGGCCTCCACCCACTGTCCCTCTGTGCGTATCTGTGTCCTAATCTTCTCCTCTTGTAAGGAAATGAGTCCAGTTGGATTAGGGCCCACCTCCAGGTCCTCATTTTTCATTAATGACTTATTTAAGGCCCTATCTCCAAACCGTCACATTCTGAAGTGTGGGTCCTGGGGCTTCAGTGTGTTAATTGCGGGAGACGTGATTCGTGATTCGGCTGTGACAGTGTCTAGAGCCAGGGAGCAGGTGGACACGGGGCTTGGAGAAGCAGCCTTTGCCTCTCCAAAGGCAGGCAGCCGAGCAGCAGGTCTCGGAGAGGAGGCTGCGGTTCACGCCCTGGCCCTGCCCTGTGGCTGTGTGGTCTTGCTAAGGTTATTAACCTCTCAGCACTCCACTGTCCCCATCTGTTAGATGGGGTGATTTACGCAACTCCAGGACACCGTGTCAAAGTGAGGTTTGAGTGGCATCGTGCCTACAAAGCGTGCCCAGTGCCTGAAGCAGCCTCACTTCCGCCAATGAAAATTGCTGTTATTGCTGCTGTTTTGCTCTTGTCACCCCCTGCAGAACCTCAGGCCCGCCTAAGGGAGGGGGCTCGCTGACTGCAGTGTCCAGGACGATTCCAGGCCTAGGCAGGCGCTTCCTGAAGACAGAGTATCCGATGTTTCTGAAGCCTGAATTCAAGGACAAAACAAATTGCTCCTCTTCTTATTTAATCTGTACATCTTCAGGCTGCACATTTTCCTATTTGAGATCTGAACTAAATATAGAGAGCCTGTTTCTAAATTTAGTACGATGAATCTCTGTTGAATTCTGGAGCTTTTCACTGTCACCAACCAGCACTCCCCATGGAGATTTAATGATGCAGACCTTTGATGTGAGCTGAAAGAAAGTGCCCTCTATCAGGGCTGGAGTCTGGGAACAGGAGGGGAGGGAAAAGGCCCTGAGACCCTCTGCAGAGAGAACAGGGAGAGACTAAGTCACAAGGGAGGAGCTCTCCTACCTGGTATTTTACTCTCCCTGGCTTCTCCCAGAGGAAAGGTCATGGGAACCACGGTGGGAAAAAGGGCAATAACCAAAGAATCAAAAATAATGATGCATATTTGGTGAGAAGGTGACATGGGCTAGAGCAACTCTGATTTGTCCTGGAGACACATGGAAATTGGCGTGAATTTAGTAACAGGCTGAGGCAAACAATTAGCCGTTGGGAAGGGAACTAATCATGCACTCATTGGGAAAAGTACTTACCAGTTATAATTAGGATTAGCACCTAAAAAAAAATGAAAAGAAAGAATGGAACTAGAGCTGGTGTGATAGACATATGGTCTACACAAATCCAAAACCTTCCCTGATTTCTGCTTTATCGTTCCTTGGGGGGCAGGGTGGCCCTTACTCTCATGGTCCAGAATGGCTGCTGATGCTCCAACCATCAAGTCATGTTCCCAGCAGCAGGATGGAGGGGACGAGAAAAATGGCGTACTCCTTCCCTTTTCAAGAGACTACTCTGAGATCTCATGGAACACACAACTTCTGCTTCCACCTCATTGGAAAAAACTTAGTCTCATGGTCACATCTAGTTGCAGGGGAGACCAGGAAATAGTGTAGCAATGTGTTCAGTGAAAAATCATGGTTTAATTTTGGAACAAAGGGAAAAGGATATTTGGAAGGTAAATGGATGTTTAGAAAAAAGGGACACGGATATTTGGAAGGTAAATGGATGTTTAGAAAGAAGGGACATGGATATTTGGAATGGTACATCAGGCATTTCCCAGAACAAATATGTAACTAGGTGAGCGTTCACAACCCTCTGGGAAGGAATATGACAACTGCCTTAGAATCATCTGCAGTCGAGTCTTTGTGGGAGTTACAGGAGAAAAACTAGGAATGTGGCTGTCAGAAAACATCTGCAGTGACACCCTCTAGGTAAATCAGTGACCACAACGGCACCACGCAGTGGGCAGGGGATTGGCCTTCCTACCAGGACACCAAATTATCATATTGGTTGAAAGAAGGACCAGGGAGGGGTTGACCTGCTATGGAATTGGTCCCGGGAAAATTGCTCCCCAGGAGTAATTAGTGTGCTGCCCAGAGAGGCTGCTTTCAAAAGAGAGGCCATCCTTGCACTTGCTCAGTGGACCTGAGCCCCGAGGGACAGCCTGGCTTATACGGGTGCGCGCCACACACGTAGAGGTGGGTTGTGCTGCCTCAGCGTCCAGGCGCGATCCACCGTGTGCTTCCATCACCGTTAAAAATGACCTGAGAGAGAAGACACGGAGATTGCCAGAAAAAGCACAATCAAGATTTCCTACAGTGTTCAAGCTCTGTGGGGAGAATGATGGAAGTGGAGGGAAAGAAGGATACAGGGGTGGGACACGCAGACGCAGGAAGAGGGCGTCAGCAAGATGCAGGAGCAAAGCCCTCCAAAGGCGGGAGCGCACAGCCCTCTGGTGCACCAAACCCTCAGGCTTTTCTTCCCCCGCCTCTTTCCTCTGGCCTCACTGCCCTCCTAGTTGGGCTTAGACTAGTGCTGTGCTGGGAAACATTTAAAATCCAGCCCAGCGAGTGGGGTTGCTGATTTGCAGCGTTGGCCAATTTCTGTGGCATAAACGCTCCCCAGAGGCAGATTTCCTGCAGCCAGTGTGACGTCACTGAACTCAGCGCTGAAAAGAGTCACACAGAGGCCGCCATGCCGCAGCAGTTCAGTCTTCCAGACAGCATGATTCAAAATAACCTCAACACCAGTGCGGGCAACCTGGTGAAACCCCGTCTCTACAGAGAACACAAAAATTAGCCAGGCGTGGTGGCACACGCCTGTAGTCCCAGCTCCTTGGGAGGATCACTGGAGCCTGGGGGGCAGAGGTGGCACTGAGTTGAGATTTTGCCACCGCCCTCCAGCCTGGGCAGCAGAGTGAGACCCTGTCTCAAAAAAAAATAAATAACCTCAAGACTACAGATAGCAGTAAAGTGTTCTAATACAATCAGGAGGTGATACTTTCTGAATGTTTACCTTTTTAAAAAAACACCGTTTATTTCATGTAAGGTTGTATGGCTAGATTTTTATTTTTAATAATGGCAAAGTTCTGATGAGAGGCTTGGCTGCTCTGACAGCTTCAGAAATATCTGTTCACTGGTACCTTACAAATGTGTGTTCACGTATGTATCATTATGCCTGAAGAAATGACTTTCTTACTCCACGGGTGAGCCCTCTTCTCCACGGGATTGAAGTGTCATTCGTAACTCAGCCTCTTGTTAACCAAGAGATACGTGAACTTGCTACCAAAATGACTTTCTGACCCTCACTGCCTTTGGTCTTCTCTCTGCAGGCCCTGCCATCACCACAGCTCAGCCCAGTTGCGGCCGATGTGTGCCTGAGCTGGCTGTGGCCACCGCCCTCTGGCCGCAGGTCCGGTGCTGCACAGTCTTCAGGGGTGTGTGGGGCTGGGCAGCATCTACCAGGCCCAGGCCCTGGAAACTGAAGGTATTTCCTCCACGTCTGCCTCTGCACCTCCTGAGCACACACCTGCTGGAGGTGCCGGGAGTCAGCACCTGAGACACCTGAGGACGCCTCCTCCTTGAAGGCCAGAGTCAACTGACTGCATCTTGTACTAATTTTGTGGGGATTTCTGGTCTTTTTAATCCAATGCACGCTGGTCCTCGCTGCTGCTGGAGTGAGGCTGGTTGTCTCTGAGTGGGCTCCGCACCCTCACAGCAGGGATCCTGACTCCTCTCTTTTCCACTCCAAGCTCGCCATGCTGGATCCCACACCACAGACAGCCCTGAGGCCGCACTCGCAAGACCAGATGGCCAGCTCGCCATTTCTACCTTTCGGTGTCCAGGAGTTTTTCTTTCGTCTTTACTCATTTATTGAGGAATGAAGAGGCAGTGAAGACTGATCAAGACACTGCCTTGAAAGGGTTTCAAGGGCAAAGAACAAAAGCAAATCAAAGGGTTCATCCGGGCAAGGGGCTGACGCTCTTCTCCTTTTGGGGAGGAGGAGCAGATGAGGACGAGGAGGACACAGCCCAGGACTCGCGGGGCCCTGCCGTCCACATTTCCTGAGAACTGTGAAGCAATATGCAGCCACGAGTTTCCCCAGACGCCAGCACCCATCCCCCTCCCCAGGCCTGTGGGTCAGTGATTCTAGCTCATCTGATGGGCTGTCCGTGGGGAAGGGATGGGCCCGCAGGTGCCTGTTTGGTTGATTGAAGAGGGAACTCTCACGACGAATGCCAGATTGAAACTCATCACAGCAAATGCCTAAGTTCTGAGAACAATATAATATATTTACAGTGACTTATTAGTATCAGATGCACCTTTCCTACACAAGTTGTTCTCTCACCAGTTTGATTTCTAACCTCCTGAAGAGCAAAACCTGCCACCGACCCAGGAGCAACAGGTAGAAGAGAAATTCTAAAATGTCCTGAAGAGCGAGAGGCTCTGTGGAAAAGACTAGGGCTTGTGCAGGCGGGGGAGCTCACCGCCCTGGGGCAGCAGCCCCTCACCTGGGGGCAGCAGGCGCTGCCCTGAGCCAGGGCCCACAGGAGGCTTCCGGGCACAGACACACCCTGCAGACAGGTCCTGCTGGACCACTTTGACATTTCTAGGATCTGGACTGTCCATGGGGAGTGATCGGGAGGGCATGAGAAATACGCTGATTTGGGGCCAGGTGCAGTGGCTCATGCCTGTCATCTTAGCACTCTGGGAGGCCGAGGCGGGCGGATCACATGAGGCCAGGAGTTTGAGACCAGCCTGGCCAGCATGATGAAACCCCATATCTACTAAAAACACAAAAATTAGCTGGGCTTGATGGTGCATGCCTGTAGTCCTAGCTACTTGGGAGGCCGAGGCAGGAGAATCACTTGAACTTGGGAGGCTGAGGCAGGAGAATCCCTTGAACCCAGGAGGCAGAGGAGGTTGCAGTGAGCCACTGCTCTCCAGCCTGGGCTACAGAGTAAGACTCTATCAAAAAGCAAAAAAAAAGAAAAAGAAAAACACAGTGAATTGGAACTCACTCACTATATCACAAGCATTGAGGCCTACTTGCACAAAACACTTGTTCCAAGCAACAAACGTCACCCAATGCGCGCACTGGCGCCCAGTGTGACGTTTCTAAGGTGAATGCGCAACACGAGGACATGGAGACCTGGAGGATTGTGGGAAAGGGGCGTGTGGCCTGTGCTGGGTGCCTCCCATCAGCCAGACGCGGCTGCGCTCCCACCCCAGCCGTGCCTTTTCCTTTCTTCTGCCAACTCTTCACATAGCCCGTGATTTGAGAGGGGAAGAATTATTTACCAAATTTTTAAATCCATTTTTTTCTTCCTCAATCTAGACTAATTTCTCAGGTCTGAGGCCTGGAAAGCTTTATTCCGCAGGCCACTGAACTGCACTCCTGGAGAGCGGGCCAGTGCTATGATTGCCTCTGAGGCCGTTTGAACCTGGAGCTGCTTTTTCTCTCCTACTAAAATCCAGAAGAACCAGAGATAAATAAACGAAGCTCTACAGACAGCATGGGGACAATGAGCCTGTTTCTCGAAGTCCCAGCGGCCACACAGCTGAACCTGGCCACTTCTTTTCAAATGTCCCAGCGGCCACACAGCTGAACCTGGCCACTTCTTATCAAACTCTCAGCCCAAGAACAATTAGCCAGGATCAACACACCAGCAAAGGTCATTTGGGTTTGGATTACAAATTGCCATGGTCTCAGAGAAGAAGAGAGGGAATCTGTTTGAGAAGAATGTTTCTCTGCAGCTAAGGATTAGCAGGCATCTGCAAGCAAGCCCACCCCGCAGGGATCTTCGAAAGGTAAGGCGTGTGCCTGCTTCCTGGGTCGGCTCTGGAGAGGGCTTCTCCACGATGCAGCCAGGTGGACAGGTTCTGTGGGCACTCGCTTCTGTGAGGACAATTGTCTTGTGTTCCTGCGGGATTGGGGTCTCATCTCCAGGACTCACAGACTGTCGCTGTCATTTTCTGTTCCTTCCACTCTCTTAATTGCTGAGGTGGGGAGCCCTGGATGCATTATGAATTCGCTTGGGTTCATGCGTCTCATTGATAGAGGAGAATCTCATCTGTTTGTTTCATGATTTAAAAAGCGGGGGGCTCTGGGAAACAAACCAACAGAATTAGGACACATTGGGTCATAAGAAAAATGTTATAAATGGTATCCAATTCGTTTTAGAAAGCATTTCAGTTTAGAGTACACAGCTTAAATAAACTGGCTTTTCCTGGATCAGGGAAAGAATGAGGCCCAGGAGGTGCAGGATCCTCGTGAACAGCCACGGCCTCCTCGGGAAAACAGAGCATCTGAAGTGCTGGGGGAAAGGGGTGTGGAGTTAGCAAACCTTACAAGTTTCACCTGAAACAGGATTGCTGCGTGAGGGGAGTTTCCCGTAGTGTTCCCCTTGGCTCCCGGCGTGCCGGCTGGTCGTCCTGCTGCAGGCATCCCCTGGTCTCCTGCTCGGCTTCCTTGGGCAGGGGGTGAGGGTGAGGGTGAAAAGCCCCCAGTTCAGCCCTCAGACTTCAGGAGAGGGCCAGCGGGGCTGAGGGTGGGTTCTGCTAAGCTTTCACAATGGCAAACTTTTCCAAAGTCAAAAGTGAGAAGCAGAACCTCCCGCGTTTCCAGAACTGGCTACTTATTATTTTTCTAGTTCTGTGCATTCTTGTTCAGTTGATAAAATCACATTCAAAAGTATAAAGCAATAATTTTCGGGCAAAAGTGGCCATACTCAGTACACTCAGTACTTCCACACGGTACTGAGGGTGTGGACACTCCAGAGCGGAATCTTGCTGTGTTTTCGGTGTCACCAAAATGATAACCTTTGACTCTCTAATTCCAGTTCTCCTGAGGAAACAAAGGTCAATAATGTACATGAAAAGATACATAATAATATAATAGACAATAATTGGTAAGGAAAAGGTGACGAGAGAGGTGTTTGTAAACAATGGCGTTAACTGTTGGAATTTTGTTTTGAAATCATTTAATCATACGGAAATTGTGAATGACAATGAAAAATGACCAAGGCAGATATGGACGTGTATGGTTCACATGGATTACATAGACGAGAAAAATTCACACAAAAAGGAAAGTCGGAAAGAAACGAGTGGTCTTTTTTTAATCTGGTAATTAGGCGTATTAGTTATTGCATAGTAATTTTGGATATATTTGAATTTGTATTTAGCCTCTGTTTTATACTTTCTACTTATTCCACCTGTGTTGGACAGAATTCCAAGTGTCCTCCGGTTCCTTCTCCATCATGGAGCCCCCTCCCCTGGCGTGCGGGCGGGACTGTGAACAGGTGGGTCAGCGGCCACTTTGATTAGGCCATGTCACCCAGGACCCGTCTTATGGCCTATGGCCTCCATGCTGCCTTGTCTGAGAGGCTGGGACCTGGGGAGCTTCCAGAGCTGACAGCAACCCCCAGCTAACAGCCAGAAGAAAAGTAGACTTCAGTACTGAAACCTCAGGGAACTCAGTTCTCCCCACAACCAATGAGCTTGGGAAAGGTCCTGAGCCTCAGATGCCATCATAGCCCCGGCTGCTGTGCTTTCAGCCTGACCGGAGGACCCAGCCCACCCACCTCCAGACCTGCGGTCCACTGAGACAGCGAGATGATGTGTGTGTGCTGTTTAAAGGCACTGAGTTTGTAGTGATTTGTCACGCAGTGTCACAGCACACAACACCATACACACCTGGTTCACGGTTCTTTGTTTTTTCTTGAATTGTTTCAGATTTGTTGTTTTTTTCTCTGATTTTATCTTTCTCCCTCTATTGGTATAGTAGTTATCAACTGTATTTCTGTTCCTTTAGTAGTTGTGGTTATTAATACAAAAAATTAACATATCAGAGTCTGAAGGTAGTCAGTAGATTTAGCATCTGTAGGTGACTTTAGAAATATAACAATTCCGTTCATCTCCTCCATCCTGAGTTTTATACTATTACTGCCACTTATTGGAATCCAGCCTTGATTATTTTCCTTTTAATTCCCTAGACATGATTATTTCTGCTTTATACAGCCAGTGTTTACGTGGGTTCCCCATAGGTTTATCATGCTTCGCACCTCCACGCCATCTTTCACTTCAGACCACACAGCTGGGATCACACCCGTCTGTTTAACATCACACTCCCCGTTTCTGGTTTTCTGCAGGTGCCTTTCATCATCCTCTGCATCTGAAGGACAATTTAGCTGGGTATAGGAATTGAAGCAGTCATTTTCTGTCCATTTGTTGAGGACATAACTCTACCTTTTCTGGCTTCCACTGCTGATGAGTCAGCTGTTGGTTTCTCCTTGTTAAAAGTAGTTTATCCTTTCTCATTGGGTGCTTTGAAGACATATTCTTCCTCTCATTGCTCATGTTCTTTTACTGTGCTGTATCTAGGTATGCATTTTTCCTTATTATGATGTTTACAAATCACGGGCATTCTTCAATCTGTGCAGTCTTATCTTCCATGAATTATGGAAAATCTCAGCTACTATTTCTTCAAATATTGTCTGTGGTCCAGTCTTACTCTTTCATTTTTCTTTTGAGATTTGGGATAGATATATGTCACAACTAAATAATACCCTCTCTGATTTTTAAGTCTTCGTCCATATTTTCTGTCTTTTTATTTCTCTGTGCTGCCTTCTCTATAATGTCTTCACATCTATCTCTTCCAGTTCACTAACTTTTCCTTCAGCTGAGCTAATCTGCTTTTGACCCTGTCAATTGAGTTTTTAAATTATTATATTCTCTTAAAAATTGTTTTTGGTTTCCAGTTTTCCTGACACCTGTCCCTTTACTCCTATTTTAAATCTTTATTTAAACGTATTAAACAGACTTTATTTTATGTGTCTCATATTTAACATATTCAGCTGTTCCCATTTTTTTTATTCCTTTAAAGTTTTCATCTCTTTGCTGAATTTTCCCATCTGTTCATGAATAGTGTTCATTTCCACTAGTGCAATAAAGTATTAATCATAGTTATTTAAAGTCTCTGTGTACAGTGCTTCTGACTCGGGTCATATCTGAATCTGGTTCTACAGATTGCTTTGTTTTTTAACAGTGAGCCTCCCTCCCCTGACCCTCTGCTTTCCTCCTTCCCCCCCCCCCCCCCCTTTCTCTCTCTCCTTTTCTTTATTTCTCTTACATGTTTTGGTTGAAAATGACACAATGTGTGGGGGCAATACTGAGTAAATTTTCATGCCTGGGAAGCTACAGGTCCTTTCTGCTTGGCCGTTGAAGGTTGAGTCAGTCTAGCTGGGAGTTGAGCTGAGTTTGGGATTTCTTGTTGCCTTCCAGGCACCACCAGCTTCAACTCTTCAAGCTTCACCAGAGGGAAGGGATGACTTTGCCAGAGAACTTTTCTTGAGGTTTGCTTCATTCTCAGTTCTGAGCTTTTCGTTCTTACCGTGCCCCACGTGCTTGCCTGTCCCATGGGAGACTGCTGTGTTTCCCACATGGCTCCTGCTGGCCTTGGTGGATGCCAAAGGGCCTTCTCTGATGTCTTGGTGCAGCTCAGTCTCAGGCAGGCAGGCATGGCCTCCCTGGTCTTGGAAGGGGAGACTTCTCAGTCATTCTTTCTGTCTTTGGGTAATGGGAAATCTGTCATGATTCAGACTCACGATGATTTTCTGCCCCTCACCCAGGGGTAGAAGGTTTTCTTTTGCCGTCCTCCAGCCACATTGGGTTTTCATCTGTAATTTCAGGGGGAGCAACAGGGTTTGTTGGAGAAGGGTCCAGGTGAGGCTTTCTGCAAACCACCTCACGCCTGTGACTCCTGCAGGTTTCATGATCTCATATTAACCCACACTCTCAGCTAAATTCCTCTCACCTGTCTCTAACCAATGGGCAGCCCCATCCTCTTCCCGTGCCCCAAGCCAGGTGAGACAACACTCTTGCCCCATCTCCTTTTGCAGACACCTGCTCTCTCTAGATTTCAGTCTAGTTGGATGACCTGCACCCTCAGCTCTCTGAGGTCCAAGGGAAGGCATGAGGATAGATCATCAGCTTTGTCTCGTTGCCAGGCATAAGCGACTGTCCTTCCCAGCTGCTGGGATCTGCTGTTCAACTTCCAGCAACTGCTCACTGTGATACCTTGAACCAGTTCCCTCTGAGCGCACTCCATTTATTCCCCAATCCTTTGCTATTTCAAACACCTCTGTGAAAAATAACATTATTTCTCACAGCTGTGAATATCCCTGACTAAATGCCTAGAAGTGGAGGCGCTGAGTTGAAGGGAATGCTGCATCTGTAGTATTGACATGAATCACCACATTGCTCTCTGCAAAGGTTGTCGGGGCTCCCGACACACAGCTCCCATTAGTACACCCTTACCATGGTTTTTTTTTTTTTTAATTTTTACCTGCCTAAGAAATGAAAAAGAAAATTTCCATGTAGTTCACTTTTCTCTGATTAAAATGTGGTTCAGCTTCCTTTCATGTTAAAGCTATTTGCATTGAACTGTACACTTAAAAATAGTGAAGTTTTGTGATTTTTTTTTACTACAATAAAAAGCTACTTACATTCTTGTCTATGAACTAAATATTCATATTTTTAACCACTTACAATTCATGTGTTGGTCTTTGTTCTGTTTCAGTTGTTTCTTCTAGGTTTCTGTGTAGATATTTTCCTCAAATAAGGCTAAAATTGTATTCTCCTTTAAATAATATTGGGAAGTGTGGGCATTCCTGTTTTCCCCTTAACTTTATCAGAAATCCTTTACTACTCTCAATTAACTGTGGAGTTGGCTATTGGTTTGATGTGGTCAGTCTTTATCAGAAGAAAATTTCTATTCCTAGTTTCTTAAAAACATCTTTTAGCCATGAAGAATTTTGTTCTCCCCCTGTAAAAATGTAATCAAAATTAAGATTAGCATTGCATTTAATTTGTGAATTTGTTTCAGGAAAACTAAGTTGCTGGCATTTAATCCTATGCATAAATGGATTAAATATTTACCACCAATCGTATATACCATGGCACTCCCATTCTTGAGTCTCTACTTAGATTCTTCTTTTAATTAGTTAATCTATATATTTGCGTATTTTTTTTCCAGGAACAATATGTGGAGGTATGTTTTCTGAATTCTTACTTAAGTAAGAATAACTTTCTGTTGCCTTCACCCATGAACAATAATGTGGCTAGACAATTCCTGGCCCCAATTTTTTTCCCTCAGAATCCCGTAGTCCTTGCTCTATTGTAGCCTCACATCAAAACCTGCCTGATGTTTTTTCTGTTTAATATTTTATAAGCATCTACTTGGTTGCGTGTCGACATTTTTATGCTTGGAAATGAAAGATTTAACTGGGCTGCGTCTGCTTATAAGTCTTCCTTTTGTTGTTTATTTTACTTGGAGTGTGGCATGTCGTTTCAAACTAAAGATTCAGGTATTCAGCTTAGAAATGTGTTCTTAAATTATAACTTTGACTCTTGTGTCTCTTTCACTTATTCCAGCCTCTTCTTCGGAAATGCCAGTTCCTTATGTGTTTAATCTTTTCCATGTGTGCCCTGAACCTACTGCCTCCTTCTCACAGCATTTCCTTCTTTGTTCATTTTCTTTACTTTCATCGTCTATATCATTGAACCAATGTTCTGCAACTTCATCTGGGGTTTTTCTTTTCCGACACTGTTAGAAATTTCGCTATGATGGTCTTTCTTTTATTACATTCTTTCCATAATTGTTCCAGCTACTAGATAAAACTAGCTGGTTATCACATCCTTTAGCTCAGGTTCATAGACTTCACATTGTCCTTATATTTTATGGAGAGTGCCAAGCAAGGTATATAAAACTTCCTTCTTTTTCCTGTAGTTAATCTTTTTCAAAGCTATGCTAGTCTTCTCCCTCAACTATTAGGTTTATCTCTTTTGTGTAGAAAACTATTTCCACAGATGTTGTACGAAGATTTTGTTCTGCTTTCTGTAACCTTGCCTTTGGATCAGGGGAGGTTTACGTCAACCTGGTATTTCCCTTGAATGTTGTCTCTTAGTTTGTTCAGTGTTCACCTGCATGCTCTTAAAATCCTGTTATTCGCTTTTAAGCTAATAAATCACTTGATGATAATGTATATCATTTGTTTGGTAATCCAACAGCATGGTCAGGCAGAGGTACTGGGGAGGTGGGGAAACCTGCATATTAGTAGCCTTATTTTTTCAGCACGGATGTGAGGTTGTGTGGCTTCCATTCTTTCTACAGAATGTGGCTGGGTCTGAGTTCGTTACTGATGTCACCATCCCTGACATCCAGCAGGGTTGCCATATTTCCCAGGAGGATGCCTGTGCATCAGAAAGAATAGAGAGCAGGAAAAGCTCTCACCACCCATGCTTGTTCCTGGGTCTTCTGACAGGTGTTTCAGATGCTCTGCCGCATAGCCATGAACTGTTCCAAACAGGAGTTCAGTGTATCTCCATCTAACAAGGAGAATTTTGTATAGTTGAAGCCAAAATTGTTTCTGCGTGCATTCCATGACATTGCATATTTTCTCAAGAAAATCAACTTGGTGTTCCACTGGGTACCAGATGCACTGTGATCGCTAAAAGGGTTTCGGGACTTCCATTTCTTACTGCAACACCTTAGCATGCAGCAGACCAGCCTTCCCATCAACAGCCTACAGAAGAGCATCACAGAACTCCTTTGAAATATCTGTGAGGTCCTTGGAGAGCCACTAGGCCAGCTAGAGGCGCAGGACCAAGGCCGGGGGATGGGAACTTGCCGAGGGGAGCCCCCTGCTCTGTACAGCTCTTGCTTCCGGGCCTTGGCTGATATATAAACACTGCAGGCCAAGAAGTGGAAACTCTCTACAGAGCTCAGACCTCTGAGGAGATAAGGGCACTAAGGGAGAGCCAAGAGGAGCCAGGGAGAACTTCTAAAAGTTTCATAGAGCTGGTGAGACTAAAAGTGGAGTTCGGGTTACAAAGGTAGTTGTGACTGGAGGAACTCAGAGCCCAGAAGAAAGGGGCAGACACTTAAGTGTGGGTGGTCTTTCAGCCGGAAGCGTTGCTGAATCCTCGCCATTCAAGGCAAGAGATCCAGCCATGGCAAAGAGCCCGGTGGTCTTAGAGTGCTTGGGAGACAAAGGTTAGAGTCCAGGGCCCACTGAGGAGGAATTGGGAGAACACTCTAGACTACTCCAGATCAATGTTTTACTCAGGAGACCGGGAGCGGGGGTGCGGGGGCTGAACAAAATCCCCCAACCTCGTACACAGGCGTTCCCATCTAGTAAGCCAGCTGCACAAAGCTTGGACAGCCAAGAGGACAAGTGTCCCCGAGGGCCACTCACATGGCCAAAGTAGAGTCACCTTCTAAGCTGACACCTGTGTTCTGCAAAGCTCCTCTAAGGGCTGACGATTTTTGGATGCCAGTAATCTTGCAACGGGGATTAGAAGCAAACAGGCATGGTGGGAAATTTCACAAACACTCTGATTCTGCTGGTGGGGATGCCCCTGTGTGGAGAGGCCATGGCTAGAGTTTGATCCCAGCTCTGCCACCAGGTAGCTTTGTTCCCTCAGTGCCTCGGCTTTCTTGTCTGAAGGGAGTGGGACTGGGAACAGCTCTCTCCGCAGCTCTGTTTGGCTTTGAATTGGGGTGCTGGGGATGGCAGTAGAATGATGCTTCATTGCTATGCATATAGAGTGACGCCGTCATTAAACTTGACATGAGGCTGGACAGTTAAGGCGTTGGGCTAGTATAAAAGATATCCAGATGTGACGGATTTGCATATTCATGCCTCACTGCGATTCCCAGGGAATCTGAAATGTCAGAATTGTATTCATGCCAGTTGTGGGCCTGCAGTGTCATGGTCCAGGGTCTGCTTGCCATGCAGAGGAAGGCATTGCACAGCCTGGCCACGCAGAGGAGGGGGCCGCACAGCCAAAATCATGAGGTTGAGATGGCTGTTGTTTCCTTGAACCTCCAAATCCCCAAAAAGCTTCATCAGCCATTACATACTTGGGAAAGGTCTGTATATTTAGTGAAATTGGTGAAGCAATCACATTAACTTCAAGTGCAGAATGAAGGTAGCCTCAGCCATGGTGCAATTTAAGAGATGAAAACATTGCTTACATCCAAGAAGGCCACTGAAACAGGAACATGCATGAATTCACTCTGAATGTTGCCGATGTCAAGTTAGGTCCAGGGTGTCAGGGGTGGAGCTGCTGCTGGGCTCCAGGGCCAGCTGTCTCTAGTGGTCAGCTCCACCATCTTCTAAAGACTAACCTACTCCAATCCATGGTTTTGTAGAAATAGAGGAAGTCCACCCAGATGAGAAAACAGAGCCCCCTGACTTGCTGTAGCATGGAGCCCAGTCATCATCACTGTGTTTGGAAGAGACTCACACACAGGCAGAGGACCAGGAAAGCTTCAGAATGGAAGAGGGGAGAGCTCGGGTGTGCCTGCTTGGGAGGCTGTTGGCCTGAGGATGGTGGCAGCGGCAGACTAGAGACAGGGATCTTGTGTGGTTGGCAAGGGGTGGATACTTGGCTTTCCCTATTAGTACTGAGTTAGAAATAGGGACAGAAGTTACAAAGGCCAACTATTAATCAAGTGCTGGCCACTAGGGGCTGAGTGTTACGAGGGTGGTTGTTTGATTTCCTGCACGGTTACTAGAGACTGACAGCAGGCTGACTTCCTGGGTCAGTTGCTGAAGATCACGGGTTGGTTTCCTGGGACCCGGGTCAGTTGCTATAGAACACGGGTTGGTTTCCTGGGACCCGGGTCAGTTGCTGTAGATCATGGGTTGGTTTCCTGGGACCCGGGTCAGTTGATCACGGGTTGGTTTCCTGGGACCCGGGTCAGTTGATCACGGGTTGGTTTCCTGAGACCTGGGTCAGTTGCTGTAGATCATGGGTTGGTTTCCTGGGACCCGGGTCAGTTGCTGAACATCATGGGTTGGTTTCCTGGGACCCAGGTCAGTTGCTGTTGATCATGGGTTGGTTTCCTGGGACCCGGGTCAGTTGATCATGGGTTGGTTCCTGGGACCCGGGTCAGTTGCTGAAGATCATGAATTGGTTTCCTGGACCTGGCTGTTGTCCGTTGGTATATTTAGTCTCTCAGTTTTTAAATATAGACAATGAGACCAAGGTGGTCTTTCCCAAAACTTTAGGGAAATCAAGAGCATGCCCAATTCAGTCGACTCATTAAAGTATCCTAAAAATCCTTTTAGGATGAAAGAAACACTCAAATCCAAACAGGGAGAGTGGGGTGGTATTCTGCTCTCGTGTAAAGGACGCACACTCTAGTGGGTTATATGTGATCCCATAACAAAGAGGCAGAAGTCTGTGGGGGCCCAGACCCTGGAGGACGAAAGTCCAGGCTTGAGGCTTTTGAGTGACAGAGCTAGAGCGCGGGGGAAGATGAAAGAGCACCCAAGACTGCCCAGCACCCACCACAGAGACCCTGTCATGTCCGAGCACACTCTGACTAATGACATGGCTTTTTATTCAGGTGACTGAATTCTGGTGAGCATGTGCCCTGGAGACTGGACAGGAACATCTCTATTACCGAAAGTGCACACATGGGCTGCCGGTCCTCTGTGAGGTTGGGTTGCCTGAGGGCAGATGGATAAAATCCAGTTTATGGGCATCCAGACCGGACAGGTCCTACCCCAAGGAGGTCTTGATCGAGGGGTCCCTGTGGGAGCTCAGCCCTCAGGCCGTCATCCTCAGCCTCTCTCTGGTGCCTTTTGAGCAGCACCACAGCCCTCTTGGGGTAGCCATAGAGGTTCTCAGTCAGTGCTGTGCTGAGCCACACGGGAGATCGAAGGAAAAGGAAAAGTCAGAAATTCTGATGCTGTCTTTATTCCCCATTTGGATATTTTGTTTTTCACAGAGTTTTACATCGACGTGTGTAAACACTGCATTAAAATATTCTTTCTCTCAATGCCATTTTGCACTCAAGTGGCTGTCTGACCTGAGCCTGGTCCTTCCCGCAGTGTCCTGAAGACCCCAACAGAACGCTGGGTCTCTTCCTCCCCCAGACACTCCTCTACTTGATGCATTCCAAAGCCAGCTGCTCAGCTGAGCCCTGATGCGAGGGAAAATGTGTAGTTGAAAATCTATTGTATGTGAGGACATAATGAAATACGAATCGAGCAATGCAACATTGCTCCAAACTTTAGAAGTAACAGCAACAGAGAGACCTACTTGCCATTGTGCTATTAGGGACAGATGCCTTCCTGCTTTTGAGCTTGGGAAACCCAGGGGCTGGTAGGCAGAGTTTCAGACACGGAGACCCTGTTACCAAATGAGAACAGAGCGCGATGGGTGGATGCTGGCCACGTGTACCAGGAAGTGACATCCACGTGCACAGGAGGCCACCCCGTTCGCCCGGCAACCTCACTGCCCAGTGCAGGGAAGCTGTTCATCAGACCACGTTGGATCCTCCTCCTTCTCGTGTGGCATTCCTGCTTGGACAGCGATGGCATCAACAGAGGCCTCCTTGATGCCAGGCATGTGAAAAATCAATGATGCTGAGGAGGGCGGTGATATTTCAATGCCCTGAAAGGAGAATAACTGTAAAAAGAGCCTGGCAGGGTGGGCACTGGTCTGTGCAGGGCATGGACCTCTAGGAAGAGCAGCACTGCCCCCCTGAAAGTGGTTCCAGTGAGTGCCACTGCATGGGAGGGAGGCTTCCCTGGCAGCCTCCAGAGGACACTGAGGTACACACAGAGGGCAGTGGGGTTAGTCCATGGGCTGTGGCGTGATGTAAAGGATGCCCAATGTAATTTGAATTTTGGATAAGCAATGAAGGCTTTTCTAGTATAAGTGTGACCCACATTGTGCACAGGCATCCTGTATTTTTACTTGCTACCTCTGGCAACCCCTGAGTGTCAAGGTTCTGAAAGCAGAGGGCATGGAAGGCTCTATTTGTGTCTCCCATATGAGACTGCTGGCAGCTATTGAGAGCCCAGGTGAGGGTACCTGGTGAGCCACATCTCCCTCTGTCCCAGCAGGGCTGTTGGGAGCCCAGGAACCTGGGTGGGTTTTAGCTCTGGGTCTTTGTAATTTCTTAAGAAAACCCTCCAAGTTAGAAAGAGGCAGGAGAAGGGGAGGAGTTGCAGAGAAAAGGGAAAGGAATGATTAAGGGGCTATAGGACTTCTTGATTTATGGCTTAGGGGTAGAAATAGAAAGAACTAGATAGGATTTACCTTAATCGTACAGTGACTAATTGCTCAAAGATTGGTGACAGAGATGAATGCTGGTAAATATCTTTCTGAGCAAAAGCATCAAAGGTGATTAAACTCTGCTAGAATTAAGGACAATGCCACAGGGTTAAGAAAAGAGGGAAAAACATTAATAAGATGAAGAATTTTTCTCTGAAACCTTACCGCATCGTTATTCATCATGGACCCTGCATGCTACATTGATCTCTGATGTTTCACCCACTAACTTGTTCTTTGGATGTTTTCCTCGTTCCTGAAAACTTTTGTTCCAGTCCTCTGGAAGTCACTATGGAATGGGGGTTTGGTGAAGGAAAGAGGACTCCGGGGGTGTTTCTGTTTCTGAGATATGAAGTAAGCACAGTGTGTTAGGAGAAGTGCAAAATTCTAGGGGAGGATGAAAATACCTTCCGAAGGAGGGGCAGGTAGGCAAGAAGCAGCCACACCCAGGGTAGCGATGATTTGCTTTTAGACATACATCTTTGGGACTTACTTCACACCAGGGTCTCCAGGGAAGGAACCGGACAAACTTGCCAGGGGGAAGTTTCTATTTGAAAGGTCCTTTTTTTTTTTTTTTTTTGAGACGGAGTCTCGCTCTGTTGCCTAGGCTGGAGTGCAATGGCGCAATCTCGGCTCACTGCAACTTCTGCCTCCTGGGTTCAAGCGATTCTCCTGCCTCAGCCTCCCAAGTAGCTGGGATTATAGGTGGCCACCACTACACCTGGCTAATTTTTTTTTGTATTTTTAGTAGAGACGGGGTTTCACCATGTTAGGCAGGTCTCGAACTCCTGACCTCAGGTGATCCATCCGCCTCGGCCTTCTAAAGTGCTGGGATTACAGGCGTGAGCCGCCACGTGCCGCGTAAGGTCCTTCTTAGAGGCAAGTATGTGGTTCTGAATACTGGGAAGCTACTGCAGGATCCAACTTTGCTTTTCATCAGGGCGTGGCGGTGAACTTCCTGTACCGCATGGCTGGCAGGTGAGAGCAGAGATGAGGCCTCAGTGTGTAAACCACCCCCCCCAGACACCCCCCACCCCATCTGCAGCAGCTCCATTGGCCCAGGTGAACTGATGGATGCTGTGCCCCTTCATGAAGGGGGTCCTCAAAGCATACCACCTGCTTGTGTTGGTGACAGAAGTGGTCTCAGAAAGTAACTCTCTGCCAGGCAACAGCTTCATGAACAATTTTGATCCCATGTTTATGCATTTAAAGTCTGAATGAGCTATTTCAATTTTTGAAATGTATACTGCATGCGATTGGGAATACAGTGTTGTTTGAGAATTTGCGGGGGGACACTCTTAGGATATGCCCATTACAGGTGTTGGGAGGTACCATCATGCTTTCTATTGACAGTAAAAAAAGGGAAGAAAAAGAACCTCCCAACTTGAGCTGCTGCAACTTGGCTAGCAAGCGGACGCACTGTAGCCTCCCGTCAGGAGACTGTCGCTCCCGCCTGCCTGTCGGTTGGACGATTAGAGGCTGAGTGGCCCTTCCAACGTGGAGAAGCACATTTGATGCACATTTTCTTCATGTCCATCGGCTCTCAGGTATGAACTTACTCAAGGCTGCCCCAGGAACAGGACTGATTCAGAATCAGAATCTTGGTTTTATAAAAAAGACAGTTAATAATCCTCAAAGAAATTGGTTTGTAAGAATATTGTAATATATATTATGTGTGCACCCATCATTCTTCTCAGAACAACTATGAATGTATTAGTCTTTTATTTACTGGGTTGTTTCTATTATTTGTCAACTATTTAGTTCAGCAATTAGAAATACGCTTCAAGGCAAGAACGTATATTAATAATTATAATTAGGTTTTGGAAAAATTAAAACCAAGTGAAAATAAATGGCTCCATCTCTAGAAGAAAATTGCTGCTTTGTTGTCAAGTTAGCACGGAGGCATTAAGAATTGTAGATGGTTTACAACCCACTCTTATTTATGTAGCAGGGAACGCAGGAGCAAAGGAGGCGTGCAGCTCCTCTGCACATCTGTTCCTACGAGGTGACTTGAATGTTTGTTTTGTGTTTGGTGCCTGAAGTCCGAGCATATTTAGAAGTGATATGTTAAAGCCCATTGGTAAGGACCTAAAGTTGGTACATTGAAATTTGTGACTTTCTTTGGTGTTATCCTGCTGATGGATGGTGCTGGTCTTGCAGATTCTCTGGGGTGCAGTCAGGAGCAGGCAAACTGGCAATTTTAACACATCATAAGATGGTCTGGAAGCCCCAGAGAAAGCAATCCCCTGAGACGCTGGCAATTTTCTGCCTCTTGGAAAGGATTAAAGTCAACCTGAAGCAGGCCTCTCTGGCTCAGCAAGCCTGGAACCCAGCAGCTTCCTGGAAGCCCCGCAGAGCTGTGTGGCGACCGTAATGGTGCTTGCAGGGCGTGAGGGATTCTTTTTGCCCCCTCTGTGCTGAGGAAACCATTTTGCTTTCTTGCCTGAATGAAAACGTTGCTGTTGTTTAATATAAGTAGCAGGAGAACCCGGCACAGCAGGTACATGGCATCCGAAGACTCTCTGGAGAGACCTGGAGTTCTGTTCGGCAATGTTTTCTCTTTCTGGGGTGTCTCAGAGGTACCTCTGTGCTCACCTGATGACCTGTGGTCTGTCTGCCAAGGGGCGAGCTCACGTCCACTTTGCATGAGCAAATGGCCCCTCCAGAGGGCCACCTGGAAACAGTGCTTGCTGCGGGGACCCTGTGGGGGGGACTCAGGAGACACGGGGTCTAATTCTGCATAACCTTGATGACTGCATAACCCTGGGTGAGTTCCTTGACTTCTCCAGGCCTTGGTTCCTTTATTTTCAAAACAAGTTTGGACTTGATCTTTTCTAGCTCTTCAGTTTTGCAATTCTATGTTTCCTTGATATAAAAATGTATTCTAAGCTCAGTATTTTTCTGACAGAAGTTTGGGCTCATGTTGCTCAATCACTCTCTACAACCAGGGTCCAAAAGTTAGAGCAGCCTGTGTGTGTGCGTGTCCTCTTCCCACCAGAGCCCCTGAGCTCCATGCTCCTGCTCCCCAGGGTTGCTCCCACAGGGAGTTGGAGCAGGGCCCCTAAGCTCCGTGCACCTGCCACCCAGGACTGTTCCCGCAGGCAGATTGAGCGGGGCTCCTGAGCTCCCTGTGCCTGTTACTCAGGACTGCTCCTGCGGGCAGATGGAGCGGGGCCCCTGAGCTCCGTGCACCTGCCACCCAGGACTGCTCCCACAGGCAGATTGAGCGGGGCCCCTGAGCTTTGTGTACCTGCCACCCAGGACTGCTCCTGCGGGCGGATGGAGGAGGGCACGTCCCACATCCCACTTACTTTGGGATGTGCTCTTGTACATATGGTCGCTTAGAAAACAAGGCACTCATCACAATTAAGTTGATCTCATTACCGAGCAATAAATTGGAAATTGCAATGAAATGAGGTTGATTTCTGACTGACAAATTTTGGTTTCAGGGTGGAAAGGAAATAATCATATTTAAAGCTGCAACAGCTGTTGCATCGTATTATATTTTAAACCCTTTTAGAGGAATTAGTTAATTAATTTTAACATTGTTAAACTCTCCTTAATAGTGTTCCAAAATACCTAGCGCTGATTAATCATGATCAGAATTTTTATCAGTCATGATCTAATACGTTTTCCCAAAAAGAAGATTTTATTGCACATTAAAATTACTTAGTTCATATTCTTTAATTGTAGATCTTAATCTTGTTTGAAAATATAATCTTTATCCATTCAGTGTCGTGCAAAGTTAGTGCCTCTCCTCAAAAAAACATTTTCAAACTTTGCTTGGATTCTTTTCTTCCTTTTTGCTAAGCCATATCATTTAATTTCATGTGGCTTTAATGAGTAATTGTTTTCAACAGTTTCTAAGAGTTTCAGTCAGCAATATTTCATTCCAGAATAAAAGGTAATGATCCATAAATTCCTAATGCCATAATTTTATAGCCAGTAAATTAGTCTTTAATGGGTTCAATAAGTTCTGTGATGTATGTCATTAATTGTTAATGGTGTTTTAACTAGATAATTGTTAGGAAGGGCTGTTTATCATCACCACCGGTGAATGACTGATCCGTAGTTTTGGTTCCACTCCATATCGTGGAGTTTATTTTATCTGGCTTTGTGGGCAGAGAGTTGATCAGGTGCCCAAAACGCACAGGCCAAGCATCCCCTTCCCACGTTAGCATATCCTGCGCTGAGACACGTAACCCTACAGCCTTCCATGCCAATTTACTTTCTCTTCTGTATCAGTTAGCTGTTGGTCCTGTTATGCGGGGTAACAAACCACACCAGAATGCAGTGGCTAAAATAACCGCTGTTCACGCTCACTGTGATGGTTGGTTTCCTGTCTCACGTTGGTGAGACTGTGGGATCCAGTTATTTAGTCAAATAAGAATCTCGTGTGACCATGAAGATATTTTGTAGATGTTAACATCATGATTCAAATATGAGTCATGTTTGAAATCTCCTTTCTTGTAGGAGATTGTAGATCTCCCTACAATCAGCAGACTCTGAGCCAAGCAGATGACTCTCCCTAATGTGGGTGGGCCTCATCCAATCAGCTGACATTCTTAAGAGCAAAGACCGAGGTTTCCCAGAGAAGGAGGACTGCAGTGTTAGCTCCTGCCTGTGTTTCCAGCCTGCAGCCTACCCCTCGATCCTGGACTTGCCAGCCTCCTTGCACATGTGCAGACTCCGTGAAGATGAGCTGGTCTCCTGTGGGCTCGGCTGGGACAGGCTCTCCACTGCAGGTTGGGTCCACCTCTGTGCTCGCACCTCTCCTCCTCCTCGAGCGAGAAGCTTCCCAAGGCATGCTCTTCCCCTGAGCAGTGGCAAAGAAGCAGGAGGGTTAGCCTCGTCATTATTATTATTATTTTTTTTTGAGATGGAGTCTTGCTCTTGTCACCCAGGCTGGAGTGCAATGGCATGATCTCCACTCACTGCAGCCTCCTCCTCCTCCTGGGTTTAAGTTATTTTCCTGCCTCAGCCTCCCAAGTAGCTGGGATTATAGGTGTGCGCCAACGCACCAGGCTAATTTTTGTATTTTTGGTAGAGATGGGGTTTCACCATGTTGGCCAGGCTGGTCTTGAACTCCTAATCTCAACTGATCTGCCCGCCTCGGTCTCCCAAAGTGCTGGGATGACAGGCATGAGCCACTGTGCCCAGCCTGTGGCCTCATCCTTTGAGCATGTTCCTCGCTGGTTTCAAGTTGGCCAACATCTCATTGGCCAATGCAGATCCCACGATGGAGCCCACACTATGGGGCAGAGAAGTTCACTCCACTTGTGGTGGGAAGAACTACAAAGTCACTCGGCAAAGAGAGGAGATGAAGGAAGGGTGGAGGAGCGTGGCAACAATTCACTCCACCTCAGCTCCTCAGCCAAGTGAGGCCGGAGACACAGGGACCCCAACAGACACATCTCCCAGTTGCATCTTACATATCCTGGACCAGAGAGAATAAGTTGCAGCAAGTCAAAGACACACACAATCGGTTTTCTCTAAAAACCCCACCAAGGCGCCACTGCAGAGGAGCACAGAATTCACGTTTGACGGCCTCAACGTCCATCATGTTCACTGCCTGCTTTCGTGTGTCATGTTGGCGAGGCTGTAGTATCCAGTTACTTAGTCAAACAAGAATCTCATGTGACCATGGAGATATTTTATACATGTTTTTCCATTCAGGCAACCCTACGTGTGTTGGCAAACCGAGGGTTTACTTTTGGAGTTTTTGCCATTGTAAAAACGTGACCATGAGCACATTCCCTCTCCTCTCTGCATTTATGACTATTTCAGGTAGATAGTGTTGGATGCTGCTGCCACATGAGAACTCAACAATCACGTGTGCATGGGGACGTCAGGTGGAGAAAGGGGGCACAGAGAAGACGTGGCAGGGCCCTTTGGAGGGAAGAGCATGGCTTTGCCAGTGAAGATGGATAAGCTTTGAAACAGGAATTCCTGGCCAAGGGAAAAACATGAGCAAATTCAGAGACAATGATAATTGGTGATAAATGATAATGACTTCAGCTTAAGCAAGCCTAACTCAGCTGATGCACATTCCAAATATTAACGCTTGGGCATGGATGTCTTTGGTGATCTGTGTAATCTAGAAAAAATTACCCTCAAAAAATGTGCACAGGCACACACGAGACATACTTCCAAAGCCTTCAATAGCATAGCGTAACACACGACTACGGAACTTGTAATCCATAACACACAATTACAGAACCCATAATTGCAAGGAATTTGTGGGCTACAATACTATAATAGAAAGGTATTTATGAAGCAGAATCCATAGGATCGTTGATCAATTGAGCACATGAGATTAAGAAAAGGGAAAAATCAAGAATTGCCGAGTTTTCCAAATTGATGGATTAAGTGGAGACAAGGGGGCTGGCTGTCCCGGGGCACATGGAAGGGTGGGGTCTCCGGAAGGCGAAGGTTTCGGGTGGACCCTGTGCGGGTTATCCATGCCCAGGAGGCAGCTGTGCCTCCCCATCTGAGGCCCAGGAGAGAACTGGGCTCTGAAAACAGAAGGCAGGCATCGCTAACACAGGAAGGGTTTGGGACATGCCTGTGTGGCCTCAACGCTGCTGGGAAGCCAGTAGGGACTGTGCCAGGCCGTGGGAGGCAGGCAGGAGAGGTGGAAGTACCTTCAGAGGGCAGCATCCCAGACTCAGGATGGAAAGGCATGCTCGGAGCAGAGAGCGATGGGAGAGTCAGCTGCCAGGGCGAGAAGAGCACTGAGCAGAGGCCGTGGACTTAGCACAAAGATCATTCATTTTTAAATTAGACCACCCAACCCCTTTGGAGATGCCTGGACTACTTGCCTACCCCATCTGCTCTCATGGGAGACAGCGGAAGTGAGCTGAGGAGCTGCTGCAGGCTCTGGCAGTGGGTCCCGGGGTCCCTGGGAACAGGTGGAACCTGGAGTTAGGGAAGGACCCCGCAGGGTCTGAAAGGCATCCACACTCACCTCCCATTAAGCAGCACTGGTCTTGAGGGCGGTGTCGTGCCCACAGTTAAAATTCTGGACGCACTGACTGTTCCATGAAGTACGCCTTCCTTGAAATTCATGAGAATGGGACCTGGATTCCAATCCATCAAAAATATTCATTCTATACCCACCCATGCAGAGAGTGGTATAGAAATACACTCTGGGCCCGATGGTGGCAGGTGCAGCCCCCACACAGAGATCTTCCTGCTGTCCGAGCCTGTCATCCAGAGAGGCTGGAGATCTTCATGGGATAAAATGCTACTGCTCCTGAGGAATGGTAAATGAGTTGTGTGCAGAGTGATGTGGCATCAGTGGAGATAGAAAACCAACAGCGCTTCGCCGTTCATACTAATATCTAAAATATCCCTGAGCTCAGCTCACGTATTCATAGATTTTTGAAATGCAGCGTATTGCACTGCCAATATGAAAGCACTGATATTATGCGATGTCTAAGTAGTGCTAACAAAACAAAAGTAACATAGCTTACAGAAACCCCAGAATTCAGGCAATAATCAAAAGGACTACTGTTCAAATCAGAACAAATTTAATAAAGATAGTATCAGATCTTGAAAAATAACCTCCTTATATTACATGTAATAATAACAACATGAATCAGTGAAAAGCAAGGTTGCCTAAGCAGTAGAAAAAATATAAAACCACGTCAACATTATCCTCGCTAGTTTCAAAATGCATACAAACTTCCTCACACATAGAAGTTCATAGAGATCAAACGTCATCACTGCAGCCATCAAGAAACAATGCAGGTTGAAAATAAGAAGAAAGAATAGTAAGATTCATTCAGCACACTTGAGTAGCTACTATGGGCCAGGCAATATGTGAGGTTCAAGCACACAGAGATTAGTAACAGTTCATTACTGCCATTGAAGAGCTAGCAACTTAATAAGTGAAATCACCCAAGGGAAGTATTTCAATGTATATAGCAATCCACTGATCACTCTTCATCTCTGAATACTTTTCCTTTCTTCGTTTTTTAAAATTTTAATTTATGTATAGTAAAATTCACCCTTTTTGGTGTACAGTTATGTGAGTTTTGGCCCATATATACGGTCATGTACCCACCACCACACCAAGATGCAGAATCCTTTCACCACACCTCGAAACCACCCCCACTGCAGCTTCATGGCACACCTCCCTTAACCCTGGACTCCCTGACAACCACAGAACACTTCTTTTCCAGAATGCCATGTGAATGGAAGAGTACAATATGTAACATTTGAAGACTTTTTTTTTTTTTTTTTTTTTTGAGACAGGGTCTTGCTCTGTCACCCAGGCTGGAGTGCAGTGACTTGATCTCAGCTCACTGCAGTCTTGACCTCCCAGACTCAAGCCATCCTCCCGCCTCAGCCTCCCGAGTAGCTGGGACCACAGGCACGTGCCACCATGATGGGCTATTTTCTGTATTTTCTGTACAGACAGGATCTCACCATATTGCCGAGGCTGGTCTCAAATGCCTGAGCTCAAGCCATCCACTGACTTCAGCCTCCCAAAGTGCTGGGATGACAGATGTGAGCCACCGCACCCAGCCTACCTTCTGTCATCATAAAACACGTGAGAGTCACCATGTTGATGCTCATATGCTGCTCAGCATTCGGTGGTGTGGTGAAATACACGTTCCCCAACTGAGGAACATTTGGCTGGTGACTAACTTTTGGTAATTATGGCAGGAGCTACTGTACAAATTCATATAGAGGTCTTTGTGCAAACAAGCTTTCATTTCACTAGGATAAATATCAGGAGTGGGATTGCTGTCTTGTATGGTAAGTGCACACCCATTAGAAGAAAAGATAGGAGAAAATATTCATGATCTTAGTTAGGCAAAGAAATAAGTCTTGGCAATAGCACCCGAAACAAGATGTTTTAAACAAAGAATATAAATTAGACTTTATCCAGACTAAAAGATTTTGCTGTATGGAAGATTCTGTTAAGAGAAATGCAACCCAAAGTTTAGGAGAAAATATTTGCAAATTATTTATCTGACAAAGGACTTACATTCACAATACATAAAGAACAGTCAAAACTCAACAATAAGTAGTAAGCAATCCAATAAAAAATGGGCAAAAAGTAAACATTTTGCTATGGCAAATAAGCACATAAAATGCTCGACATCGGACCGGGGGCACAGTGGCTCACACCTGCAATCCCAGCACTTTGGGAGGCTGAGGCAGGTGGATCAGCTGAGAGGTCAGGAGTTTGGGACCAGTCTGCCCAACATGGTCTGGGCTACTAAATAGACAAAAAAAAGTTAGCCAGGTGTGGTGGTGGGCATCTATAATTACAGCTACTCGGGAGGCTGAGGTAGGAGAATTGCTTGAACGCAGGAGGTGGAAGTTGCAGTGAGCCAAGATTGCACCATTGCACTCCAGCCTGGACAATGAAAGAGAGACTCTATCTCAAAAAAAAAGCTCAACATCATTACTCATCACAGAAATGTAAAATAAAACCACAACAACAAACCACTAGCCACCCTTCAGAACAACAACAAACCACTAGCCACCCTTCAGAACGTCTAGAAAAGAAGCAAACTGAGCACAGCACATGTTGGTGGGGATGAGAGAACGGGAACACGCTGCTGGTGGGAATGCGAAATGGTGAATTCACAATGGTAGATGGTTTATTCACTCATCAACTAATAGAGCTTTGGATTGTTTTTACTTTTTGGTTATGAATAATGCTGCTGCAAATACATGTGTACAAATGTTTGTGTATGTTTCTGATCCTCTTGAGTATATAAGTAACATTTCTGGGTCGTATGGTGACTCCATGTTTAAATGGTGAGGAATTTTCACACTGCCTTCCAAAGCTGCTGCCACATTCTGCGTTTCCACCAGCCAAGAACTGGAGTTCCAACTTTCCACACCCTCATCAACACTTATTATAAATACCTTTTGGTCATAGTAAGCTGGCAGGTATGAAGCAATATCTTTGTGGATTTGATGTACATTTCCCCGATGACTTATGACGTTGGACATGTCTGCATATGTTTATTGGCCATTTGCATATGTTCTTTGAGAAAATTCTCTTCAAATCCTTTGACCATTTTATAAATTAGGGGACTGGTCTTTTTTATTTTTGAGTTGTAAGAGTACTTTCCATATTCTGGTTACTAGACCTATGTCAGGTATATATTTGGAAATCTCCCATCCTGTAGATTGTCTTTTCACGTTCTTGGTGGTGTCCCTGTGAAGGACAAAAGATTATAATTTCAATAATATCCCGTTTAATTTTTTATTTTGTGGCTTGTGTTTTTGGTGCCGTATCTAAGAAACCATTGCCTATTTCAAGGTCGTGAAGCTTTGTGCTTAAGTTTTCTTCCAAGAGTTTTGCAGTTTTAGCACTTACGTTTAAGTCTTCAATCCATTTGCAGTTAAAATTTGTATAGGGTAACAGGTAAAGGTCCAACTTTATTTGTTTGCATTTGGATATTCAATTGTCTCAGCACCACCCCTTGTTGAAAAGACAGCTCTTTGCCTGTTGCATTGTCTTGGCACCTTGACTGAAGATTGATGGGCTCTAAATGTGATGGTTGAGTTTTGGACTCTCGTTTCTTCTCTTCCATTGATCTATGAGTCTATTCTCATGCTCAGACGACACTGTCTTGTTTATTTTAGCTTTGTCATAAGTTTCGAAATCAAGAAACGTATCGTCCAACTTCTTTTACAAGTTTGTCTCGGCAGTTTTGGGTCTCTTGCATTTCCATATACATTTTAGGCTTACCTTAAAATGTCTATAAAGAAGCCAGCTGGGATTTTGATAGCATCAAATCTGGGGCATATTCCCATTTTAATACTATTAAGTCTCTTGTTCAGTAAACAGTGGATGTCTTTTTAATTTTTTAGGTCTTCTTTAATTGTTTACAGTAACATAGTTTTTAGTGTACAAGTTTTCATTTAATTTGTTCAATTTTTATGCTATTGTAGATGTAATTGGTTTTGAATTTTATTTTTAGATAGCTCATTAGTAGTATATAGAAATACAATTGATATTTGCTTATATCTGAAACATGGTAGAACTTGTTTATACTAATTTTTTTGTGTGTGGATTTTTGGGATATCATATATGCACGGTTAGGTCATTTGTGAATAGAGATGGTTTTACTTCTTTCTTTACAATCTGAATGCTTGTCTCCCCTTACCTAATTGCTCTGGCTAGAATATCCAGTACAATGTTGAATAAATTGTTTTTTTTTTGAGACGGAGTCTTGCTCTGTCTCCCAGGCTGGAGTGCAGTGGCGTGATCTCGGCTCACTGCAAACTCTGCCTCCCGGGTTCACGCCATTCTCCTGCCTCAGCCTCCCGAGTAGCTGGGACTACAGGCGCCCGCCACCATGGCTGGCTAATTTTTGTATTTTTAGTAGAGACGGGGTTTCACCGTGTTAGCCAGGATGGTCTCGATCTCCTGACCTCATGACCCGCCCGCCTCAGCCTCCCAAAGTGCTGGGATTACAGGCGTGAGCCACTACACCTGGCCAACATTCTTAAAAGAACTTCTTCTTTTTTTTTTTTTTTTTTGTCTTGTTCCTAATTTTGGTAGAAAATATTTCAGTATTTCATTATTATACATGATATTAACTGTGGATTTTTATATATGTCTTCTCTAAGGTTGAAAAAGTTCCTTTCTATTCATAATTTGTTGATTTTTTTTATCAGCAAAGGATGTTGGGGTTTGTCAAATGATTTATCTTGTGAGTTAACCATGTGGCATTTATTCTTTATTTTATTAGTATGACCAATTTTCATATGTATTCACTTTTCTTTTCTTTGGGATCAGAGTAATACTAGCCTCACAATGAGTAAAGAACTATTCCCTTCTCTTCTGTTTTTTGAAGAGTTTATAAAGAAAAAGTATTCATTATTCTTTAAACATTTGGTAAAATTTACCATTGAAATCATTTGGTCTTTGTGAGAAATTATTTGATTATCAGTTAAATCTCTTGCTATAGGTCTATTCAGATTTTTAATTTTTTCTTGAGACAGTTTCGGTAGCTTGTTTCTTTCTAGGCATTTGCACATTTTATCTAAGTTATCTAATTCATTGGCATGTAACTATTCATAGCATTCATTTGTAATCCTTTTTATTTCTGTTAGGGGTATTATTCCTTTTTTCATTCCTGATTTTAGTGATTTGAGTCTTCTCTCTTTTTCTTCATAGTCTAAAGTGTATCAATATTATTGATCTTTGAAAAGGGAAAAGCTTTTGCTTTTGTTGATTTTCTCTACTGGTTTTAATTCCTGATTTTACTTGTTTCTACTCTCATCTTTACTATTTTCTTCCTTTTGCTTGCTTTAGATTTATTTTGCTCTTCATTTTTCAATGTCTTAAGAGCGTTAGCTTACTAATTTGAAATTTTTCTTTTTTTAAAAAACTACATATTTTCAACTATAAATACTCTGAAAAGCACTGGCTTAGTTGCATCCCATAAGTTTGTTATGCTGTGTCCTTGTTTCCAATCATGTCAACGTACTTCCTAATTTCCTTTGTGATTTCTTCTTTGACTCATGGGTTATTCAGGAGGGTGTAAATTGATTTCCACCTTTTAATTTTCCCAAATTGCCTTCCATTATTGATTTCTAGTTTCATTCTATTGTGATCAGAAATCATACTCTTTATTATCTTAATCATTTTAAATTTATTGAATTTTAAATTTAAATTTAAATCCTTTAAAAAATTAAATCATTAAATTTAGAATTACTGAATACACTATGGCCTAACATTTAGTCTATTCTGGAGAATGTTCCATGTTTACTTGAGAACAGTGTGTATTCTACTGTTGGATAAAATGTTCTGTATGTATTGGTTAGGTTTAGTTGATTTATAGTGTTTTTTAGACTTTATTAATTGGTCTTATATCTAATTGTCCTATTCATTATTAAAAGATATTGAAGTTTTTGAGTATTTTTATTAACTATTTCTACCTTCAATTCTGTCAGTTGTTGCTTCATGTATTTTAGCCTCTGTTTTTAAATGCATATTGCTTATAGTTGTTATATCTTCTTGATAGATTGATCTTTTATCATTAAAATTGTCCTACTTTGTCTTTAGTAGCAGCTTTGCCTTAAAGTTTATTTTTAGTATAGCTATGCCAGCTCTTTTTTGGTTATTGTTTGCACAGTATATCTTTATCCATCCCTTCAACTGTCAACCTACTTATGTCTTTGGAAATAAAGTATATCACTGCAGACAAAATATAGTTGAATCATGCCATTTTTATTCATCCTGCCAATATCTATCTTTTGACTAGAGCATTTAATTCATTCATATTTTATGAGTTATTTATAAGGTCTGGTTTACATCTGCCATTTTGTTAATTGTTTTCTATATGCCTTATGTCTTTTTGGTTCCCTTAGCTTACCATTACTGTTTCCCTTTGTCCTAAATATATATTTTCTAATGTACAATTTTAAGTCCCTTGTTTCTTTTAGTATATTATGTTATTGAGTTATTTACTTAGTAGTTGACTGAGGATTACCATTAGTATCTTAAAATCATCTAGTTTGGATTAATACCAATTTAATTCTAATTGTACACAAAATTTTACTCCTATGCTGTTATTGTCCTATAACTGGCATCTTTACAGAGTACATGGCTGTCATCACAGATCTATAATTGTTGCTTTGTGCTATTTCCTTTTAAATCAGATAGGAGAAAAACAGGTACAAACAAAAAACACTTTTATGCTGTGTTTTATATTTAGCTGTTACCTTTACTGATGGTACTTTAGAAAAAAATTCTTTATTTTGATGTGAGTTACAGTCTAATATTGTTTCGTTTCACCCCGAAAGATTCTAGTATTTCTTGTAGGGAAGATCTCATAGTGATAAACTCTCTCAGAATTTTGTTTATTTGGGAATGTCTTAATTTTTCCTTCATTTTTGAAGAACAGTTTTAGATACAGAATTCTTACTTGACTCTCTTTTCTTTAGCCTTTTGGAAATGTTGTGCCACTGCCTTCTTGCCTTTATAATTTCTAATGTAAAACCAGCTGCTGGCCTTGTTGAGAATCTCTCATATGTCATGAATCACTTCCCTGTTGCTACTTTCAAGAGTTTCTTTGAAATTTTGTCTTTGTTGAAAGATATCCTACTTGGAATTTGGAGAGCTCCTTGGTTATATAGATTAATGTTTTTTATTCAATTTGGGAAGTTTTTTGCTATTATTTCTTCAAATAGTCTTTCTTCCCCATTTTGTCTTTCCTATCATGCTGAGACTCCCATTACATATAAGTTTATTTGATCATTTTCCATAGGTCTCTGAGGCTCTGTTTATGTCTCTTCATTTTCTTTCTTCTATTTCTCAGAATGAATAATCTCAGCTGATGTATCTCTAAGTCTGCCAATTCTTTAACCTACTAAAATCCGCTATTGGTTCCTTCTGGTGAATTTTTAATTTCAGTTACTGTCGTTTTTAGCTCCAGACTTTCTATTTGGTTCTTTTCTTATAATTTCTGCCTTTCTATTGATATTTTTGATTTGGTGAGACATTGTTCTCATACTTTCCATTGGTTCTTTGAGCATACTAACAATAGAAGATTAAAAGGCTTTGTCTAAAAAGTTCAATGTCTGGGCTTCCCCGGGGATAATTTGTATAAAATACATTTTTCTTTGTGGGTGGGTCACACTTTCTTGTCTCTTTCCTTGTCCCATAGCTTTTTGTTGAGAGCTGGACATTTTATGTAATATAATGTGCCAATTCTGGAAATCAGATTCTTCCCCTTCTTCCAGGCTTTTGGTTATTCTTTGTTTAGTAAATTTCCTAAATGAATTTTATAGTCTATAATTTTTAAAATCTTATGTAGCCAATGAAATCTCTGCTCAGTTATCTTAGCGGTCAACTAATGATTAGACAAAAACGTCCTAAATGTCTGGAACCAAGAAGTCGCCCATCTTTGCTGAGGGTCCAGGTTGTGTGTTCTCACTGTCCTTATAGATCCTGCCTTTAACCTACATTTGGTTGATTGCAATTCTGAACTGTTTCTGATTTTAGGGTTAATTTTTCCAACCCTAGGTTTTCTATTTGTTCCTTCAATAAAGAAGCATTTTAGAATACCTGACTTTTTGATTTGGCTAGAGAATTGTATTTAGCTCAGATATAACAAAAAATAGACATAATGGGATAATCTTAAGAGTTATTATTTTTTAATAAGGACTTTTTTTTTTTTAAAAAGTCAGAGCAAGATAGACATGGAAGATCTTCCTGGGTCTAGAACAAGACCCTTCCTCTGCCACCCTGTGGGCCCTGGGCTATACATTGGTTACTTACTGCAGTTAGCACAGGCGTCCTGACATTCAACATACAGGTATGTGCACTTGCGTTTCACTGGCTAGGGAACCATGGACCACAGAGGCCTTGGACATCTCTTATCACCCAAAGTATGTGGCACAGCACTGTGCTCATAGGACACACTCAAAAATTTTTTTGACGGTGATGGCAAGAGATTGGATTTCCATACCCAGGTCTTTCCCTGGTTTGTTCAAAGCCTGGAGTATTTATTTACCCTAACTCCTCAAAACGGACGAATTTGTTCTTGTAAATGTAAGGTTTGCGGGACTTACTCTGGCAATTAGTTAAGGCTATCATTCTGCAGAAATCGCTTTGTAAATCAGCTTGATTATTTGGCTCCGTTTATATTTGAAAATTT
Source organism: Theropithecus gelada (assembly GCF_003255815.1). NCBI lineage: Eukaryota > Metazoa > Chordata > Mammalia > Primates > Cercopithecidae > Theropithecus > Theropithecus gelada. Next base: position 50,555,347 of record NC_037685.1, read on the forward strand.
TAATATGGAGGAATTCATTGCCCAGCCGAAGACATACACCCTATTCAAATGCACAGACAAATGCAGACCTCAGGAAACAAACCAAGCGCACTCCCCGTACTGTTCCTTTGGATCACGGGTCTCCAATTCCAAGCTTTAGTGGAAATAATGAAATGTCAGCCCTCGCATGCCACAGAATTCAAATCCCGATGAAAAAGAGGGAAAGGCTCTTTGCCATTTGCTTCAATATATACAGAACACAAAACAGTGATTTGGACACCAGCAATTCATGACGAGGCAAGGAAACAAACAAACACACACAAATCCACAGGTGGGTTTGTTTTTAAGGTCCCTTCCCAACAGCAGCCAACAGCCTTGAGCAGCAGGAAACCTCCAGACCCACTTCTCATCCTGCGTGAGTCCTGGAGGCGGGAACGTGGCTGGTTGAGGTTCAAAGACCTGCGCTCTAATTACCAGCGTAATTAGAATAAGAACATGTTGCTCCCTCCAGAGGGGCCAGCCCCGCGCCTCTGCTGCTCTGGGAGAGCGCGTGGTGCAGAATTCCCATGGAGCTGCATGGGAGGAAAAGCTACCCCACGCTGAGCTGCCAACGTGGTTGTTAGCGCGCCCCGTGTAATTTCGTGCCACCGTTTTGAATGTGCTAACGAGGCACGTTATTCTTAGCCCCGTCGGGGAGGGGATCAGATTCCTGCACAGTTGTGCTGCTGGCGGAAGTGACTCGTTTTGTAACGACCCCCGTGACAGCCAGAGAATGTCCGTTTCTGGGAGCGCAGCACAGGCTGTGCCACGGAGGACCCTCGGGCCAGGGGCCTGGTGGGCGCCTGGAGGCCGCTGGGCGGTTGTGGGAGGGACGGTGACTCCCCACTCCGGGTGACGAAGGGCACGCAAACCAGAAGCCGTTTGGGATTGAGATGAATAAGCCACAGTGAGTGGTTAGAAGCAGGTTAGGAAGAAGCGGGGATGAGAAAGCTGAGTAGGGTTCTGGGCTGGAGCCATTCACTGAGACAGGAACCTTGGGAGAGGTGCAGTGTCTCCCTGGCGACTCGGTGCAAATGTCCAGAGAGCGGCTGGAACCCCTCGAGGCTAGAGCACGGGGACGCTGACCTGGGGTGTAGGTCTGGGAGCAGTGGGCCCTCAGGTGGTTCACTGACACCATGAGTCTGGAGGGGCACCCGGGCTGTTGTGGGTGGTGCTGTGGAGGGAGAAGGGTCTGGTTCTGCCCCCAGAGACTGGAAACAGTGACGGGGTGGGAAGGGAAGGGACCACAGAGCAGGCCAGGGAGGGAACTGGGGGGCTGGGGATCCCCCAGCCCTGGAGCCATGGGCGCAGGAGAACCATCTGCCGGGGGCCTAAGGGACTGAGCAGCACCCACTGGGAATCATCACCCTGGGTTCTGGGCAAGGGCTGGCTCATGGGTGGGGAGAGGAAGCCAGACCTGGATGACTGGAAGAGCAGGAAGAGTGAGAAGTCGGGGAAATGGGGTGGTAGCAGAAGGGTCTTAGGAGCAGGAAAAGACTTTACAGAACTCCCCAGGGGAGACTTAGGAAGAGGAAACCCAGACGCCTGGGGCTCGGTGGGGGTCCTGAAGGGCATGCACCTTCTCCAGCTTCCCAGACACCATGACAAAAGACATCGTTTTTTGCTGCACCAAAGCAGCCAGAGGCGGGCTCTCCCATGCTCTGGAAGCAAAGGGAATGATCTGGCTAGGGAGCAGCACTCCCGGTGACTCGGTCCTGCTGTCTAGCCAGCCTCCGGTGCTCGCCTGTGGGCCACTCCGGGCAGATCACCTGACTCTCTGAACCACTCTGAACATCAGCCTCTTCATCTCTAAATGAGGGTGCTGGCCGTGTGCATCCACAGGTGTATCCTGAGGTTTGACACATACAAAAAGCTTAGGACAGTAAATACTAACAGGCTGGTGCAAAATAGTGTTTTTGTCACTGAAAAAAAGTGGCAAAACCCGTAATTACTTTTCCACCAACTTAATATTAATTGTGAGTGACTGGGTCAATTTGATGCAGCTTTCTGATCCCTGCCCAACCTGTGACCAGCTTCTAGGAGGACAGGAGCGGCCTGTGACTGTGGGTCTTAAAGTCAAGAGAACAACAGAGAGATGTTTCTGGCCCCTCTTGTGTGAAATGAAGACTTTTTAATGTGAATTTAGAAGTAAGTCCTGAGAGTGAAAACAAAATCAGACTCTGGAGAATGGCAGAAAGTCCAGAGGAGATGAAGGCCGGGGAACCCCAGGCAAAGTTAAATCAGCCCGACAGGAGCACAGACGCGTGATGGGGCACCAGGTGGGAGTGACGGGAGGGCACAAGCTGCCTTCTGGGCTGATGGAATGCTCTGTAGCTTGCTCGGGGTGTGAGGTACTCGCAAACGAGCGTTGGTCAGAACTAATTGAATGGTAGCACTTGAGATCTGACCAGTTTCATACATGCTCACTAGGCCTCAATCTAAAACAGGAAAAGGAGAAAAAAAAGAGTTAGAAACTAAGGGCTAGAGGAAATAAGTGACAGACAAGGAAAGGCTTCTGTAACCAGAATGTGTCTTTTTCACGGGGAAATATGAACCATATGTCTATACACGTGTGCACATATGAACATGAATCTGTGAATGCACACACATGCACACACAGGTACATTCACACATATGCACAAATGCATGTGTGTATACCCGTGTGGGAGTGTATACAGATGTACATGCACACATATGCACAAATGCATGTGTGTACACCTGCGTGGGAGTGTATACAGAGGTACATGCACATGTGTGCACAAATGCATGTGTACACCTGTGTGGGAGCGTTTACACATGTACATGCACGCGTATGCACAAATGAATGTGTATACACCTGCGTGGGAGTGTATACAGATGTACATGCACACATATGCACAAATACATGTGTGTACACCTGCGTAGGAGTGTATACAGATGTACATGCACACATGCATGTGTGTATACCCATATGGGAGTGTATACGCATGTACATGCACACATGCATGTGTGTACACCCGCATGGGAGCATATACATATGTACATGCACAAATACATGTGTGTACACCGGCATGGGGGCATATACATATGTCCATGTACAAATACATGTGTGTATACCTGCGTGGGAGCATATACAAATGTACATACACACACATGCACAAATGCATGTATGTACACCGTGAGGGGTGTATACAGATGTACATGCACACGTGTGCACAAATACATATGTGTACACCTGCATGGGAGCATATACAGATGTACATGCACACGTATGCACAAATGCTTGTGTGTACTGTGTGTATACCCACATGGGAGCATATACATATGTATACAGGTGAGCATGAATACGCACATGTGCATTTATCCACACATACATGTACACACACGTGCATGCATATGTATAAACCCAACATACGCAGATGAAAGAGTGAAAGGGGAGATAGAAGAGTGAATCTGGGCTTTTGCCAACTCACACTTCTGTCTGAACAAGTCAACTGTGGTCCCCGCCCAGTGCACACCAAAAAGGTCTGCACATCCCTCACGGTCCACCCTCTGCATTGACACTTTGCGTTTCCCAACAGAGCCGGGGCCCATTGGAAACGCGGGTTGGGTTCAGAGGTTGGTTTCCATGGCGTCCTGCCACTCTCCAGCTGCGGGTCTTGCACGCAGCCATCTAACTTCCCCACACATCAGCCATTCTCCTACAGCTACAGATGAGCAGAGAAAGGAGAGAACACATGTGTAAGGCACTTATCCTGCACCCAAAACAGACGCGTGCTCAGTACAGGATGGTTCACATCATCTCCATCGTCATTATCGCCGTCATTGTCACCTCATCATCATCGCCATCACCATGAAGGGGAACAGCTTTGCCAGCTCTTAGCCGTGATCTATCTCTGGACCCTAATGGAACAGAGGAAGACAGCGTTACAAACGCAGGCTCCAGGCCCCACACAGTGGGCAGGCCCCAGAATCCAGGAATCTCCCCGGTTCCCAGTGGGCCCTCAGCTCAGAGAGCAGGAGGCTGGGAAGGCTTGTGCTGGGTACAGGGCCAGGTGGGTCCTGCATGTGTGAATGGGTACAGAGGTGAGAAAGGCATCTAGGGTAGGAGGAGTCACACACACAAAGGTTCTGAGCTAGGAAAGGGCAGACAGCTAGCGGAGTTGGCATGGAGGCCTCTGGGTGTTGTGGCGGTGCCAGCTCGGGCACCCTGTGTCAGTCCTGAACGGAGGAGACACACTCCTTGTCTGCATTAGTCCGTTCTCACACTGCTGGAAAGAACTGTCCGAGACTGGGTAATTTATAAACAAAGGAGGTTTAATCAACACAGTTCTGCATGGCTGGGGAGGCCTCAGGAAACTTACAATTATGGCGCAAGGGGAAGCAGGCACGTCTCACACTGTGGCAGGTGAGAGAGCATGTGAAGGAGGAACTGTCAAACATGTATAAAACCATCGGATCTGGGGAGAACTCACTATCACAAGAACAGCCTGGCGGAAACTGCCCCCAGGATCCAATCACCTCCCACCAGGGTCACTCCCTCAACATGCGGGGATTATCGGGATTACAATTCAAGATGAGATTTGGGTGGGGACACAGCCAAACCATATCACCATTCTCCCGTGGCGTGCATCGCCATGGGCGAAGTTCACTATACACAAATACAAGCACACACAAACAGCGCGTATGCCTGCAGTGCCAGGAAGAGGAACCTGGCAAGGAAGTGCCAGGAGGTCAGAAGAAGCATTTCTGGCCTCTCTGAGGTCACACCCAGAATCTGAGCACCTTTATAAGGATGGAGGCCAAGGTTCCATCTCTACTCAGTTTCTGTGCTGAAACCTAGCCTCCAATGCCATAGCATTGAGAGGTGGAGCTTTAGGAGGGGATTAGGTCAGGAGGACAGAGCCTGCATGAATGGGATTAATGACTTGTAAAAGAGGCACCATTCAAAAGCAGAAAAAGCCCTTACCAGACAAGGAATCTGCCAGCACCTTGAGCTTGGACTTCTCAGCTTCCAGAACGGTGAGCAACACGTTTCTGGTGTTTAACAATCACTCAGTCAGATGTTTTGTTATCGCGGCTTCAGCAAAGTAAGATGGTCGCTAGCAAGCCCAGGCTGCAGGACACCCTTTGTACGAGACAGGTGCCTGCTCCCTAAACCTCAGAGTGTAGCCGTGGCAGCTGTGCCCACGTGGCCTCAGCCCCCGTGGTGTGATGGAGTTGGGGAGGTCGTGCTTCCTGGGTTCCTCACTCCCAGGAGAAAGGAGGGCCGGGATAGACATGCCCAGCATTCCTCGCAGGTGTACCAGGTCAGGCCTCCAACTCCCCGGGGTAGAGGGAGGCCCGAGTTACACTGGGAGCCTCCTTCAGGGGAGGGCCATCCCCCCAGGAAAGCGAAACCTAAGATGTGGTTAGTGGTGATTAGGAGGTGGGCGGAGGACCTGTGTCCGAAAGCCCTCAGGGCCAGAAGGCAAGTCCCGCACTGGAAAGAGAGAGAGGGGGCCGGGCGCGGTGGCTCAAGCCTGTAATCCCAGCACTTTGGGAGGCCGAGACGGGTGGATCACAAGGTCAGGAGATCGAGACCATCCTGGCTAACACGGTGAAACCCCGTCTCTACTAAGAAATACAAAAAACTAGCCGGGCGAGGTGGCGGGCGCCTGTAGTCCCAGCTACTCGGGAGGCTGAGGCAGGAGAATGGCGTGAACCCGGGAGGCGGAGCTTGCAGTGAGCTGAGATCCGGCCACTGCACTCCAGCCCGGGCGACAGAGCAAGACTCCGTCTCAAAAAAAAAAAAAAAGAAAGAGAGAGAGGGGTCCCGCGGTTGGGCCCAGAAAACAGGGTATGGGACAGGAGGGAACACAACAGCCAGGGGAGGGCCGTGCAGGGGACTCCGCTCTGGCCAGGCCTCTGGGCATGTTTCAGAAGGAAACTCATCACGTTTTTAAACGACTTCTGTGGAAGACGTGGAGGAGGGCTGTGGGCAGGCCATCGCATAGACAGATTGGGGAATTTCGTGTGGGTCAGTGGGACAGGAGGCGCCCTGGCCGCTCCAGGATCTAGTGACGGCTTGAGAAGGAGGTTGAGCGAACAGCTGGTGGCTGAGCCACAGAGAAGGGGAGTGACTCAGGGAGGAGCAGGGACAGATGTCGGGCAGCAGGAAGCTCTGGAGTGATTTGGGACGGCAGCCCTGAGATGCCTGGGAGCTACAGCAGGAACCCAGTGGGGACGGCCATGCTTTGAGACAGCAACTCTGTGCTTCCTTCCGCCGCACCGGAAACTGATTCTAAAATGTTGAGATTTGCCCTCCTGAAGCCCAATTTTTATTATTCTTATTTTATTTTTATTTTTTTGAGACGGAGTCTCGCTCTGTCACCCAGGCTGGAGTGCAATGGTGCTATCTCAGCTCACTGTGACCTCTGCCTCCTGGTTCAAGCGATTCTTCTGCCTCAGCCTCCTGAGTAGCTGGGAATTACAGGCGTGCGCACCACCACGTCTGGCTAACTTTTGTATTTTTAATAGAGAAGGGGTTTCACCACATTGGCCACACTGGTCTCGAACTCCTGACCCCAGGTGATCCGCCTGCCTTGGCCTCCCAAAAGTGCTAGGATTACAGGCATGAGCCACCCCACTTGGCCAAAAACAACCCTGAAGCCCAATTTTTAAATGACGTTAAAAGTGTATCACAAAAGTGAAATAGGCATATCAAAAAGATGCTCTGCATAATAAGGTTGCTGAATCTAAAAACCAAAAATGGAACAGTTTAAGACAGGAGGGAACTGGCTTCCATGAGGGTGTCGGGTTGGACAAATTCCCTCTGAGCGTGTCCTGTCACCGTGATCCCATGGTTGTGGGGCTCACAGGGGACTGCTCCTTGCTCTGGGACGTGGCCGAGAGTTCAGATTCACCACTGTAAGTAGGAACGCTGAAAAACTCCAGCTGAACCTAAGAACCCACCTTTGAGCCAGGTTTCAGCCAATTTATCTCATTCTGCAATTTCACCCTGAGTCACGCTGCACATTCCACGGATAAATCTCAGAGTGTAAACATTTGCTTTGACATCCTCAGACAGAACGCAGATGCAGACACGCCAAAGCTCGGGTCTCATCCTATGCCGGAAAAGATGGGGAAAGAATAAAAAGTGGCATGTGTGATATTTAGTTTGGGGTCAAGGACAGTTGCTAGGTGAGCCAACATCACACACACAACATAGCCCACTGCATCCCAGTGGCAACCTGGGCCCCCCTACTGCCGCCATCCCTGCCAGGGTTAATCACGACAAGGATTGGCATATCCCAGTGACAACCTGGGACCCCCTCCCCCGCTGCTGTCCCTGCCCGAGCTAATCACAGCAAAGGGTTGGTGTTACTGGAATGCACTCTTATGTTCACGTTGACTTATCTATCCAAGTGATGGTCCATTGTTATCACAGGGTTCCTTTCTTCATTGGTTAAATCTAGAGTGGTCAGTGGGGTTTAGTTTTTAATTGCCCCTCGCTGATGTACTTTGGAGCACACCTTCTCTGACCTCCATGTAAGCCTGGCCATCAGAAATGCTTTTTGTCCGTGAACAGCGACAGGTGCACTGTGTATGGGAGACAAATGACTAGAATGTGGCATGTTCCTCCAAAGCCAACCCGGACTGGCGGCGTGGAGCTGCAAGGTGCGACGTCACTCTCGCTCAACTGCCTTTTGTACCTTTCAAGTGGGCACGGACTCCATGGAAGCCTGAGCCGCCAGGGGCTTCCCTGGGGCAACACTGCTTCGTGTAGGCTCACGAGAAACTCCCAGGGTTCCTGGGTAAGGGAGACACAGCAAGAGCTGGCCTCTGCCACATCCACCTTTGTCACCAGAAGCCCATCTTTAGGGCACCTCTCTCTCAGCTGTTTGAGTTTTAGGGTCTTGCCATAAAACTTCATTAAGGCCTCCTGGGCGAGGCTCAAAGCACCCAGCCCCACGTAGGAACAGGTTCAGAGCACACAGAGAAAAGAGCAAGGTTGCACCCCAAAAGAATGACAGGCGGGGAGACAAATGCTGGCTCTGTCAGCCTGACCCCATTCCCTGGGTGGCCGAGGGGGACGTGCGATGGGTCTTGTGAGGGTGGAAGGCACCTGAGGGACGCTGCACCCATTCCTCTGCTGGCAGTTCACCCGAAGGAGTTGACGTTTTTAAACGAACACGGTCTCTGCTCTTCAGAGTGTGACAGGCTGCCCCTGTCTGCGGAAGCTGTCCCTGAATAGGCTTTCTCTGAGCTTGTTCCCGTGGAGGGCTGGGCCTGGTTTCTAATCGCCCCCTTCACCGGGCTGCCTGCTGCTGGCTGCGGAAAGTGTGGGTTTGGCTGCATGATGGCCTCGTAATGGCTCTGGTGACGCCCTCTGCATCTTCTCCCGGCGCCAGCCTTTCAACGGAGCAGCACATTATGCCTGGATAAGACTCAAAGAGCAGCTTAATATCAGGTTCTCTGGGGCTGTAATCATGGGTTCAGGATGGAGCAGACTCAGCCTCAGCGAGGCCTCTGTGCAGCCCCCGGCTTAAAACACGTCAACGCATCCGTGGGCACTTTCTGGAGTTAAAGCTCAACTTACACATCTGCCTGTATCCATAGGAAATGAATGAAAATAAACAGATTCCTTGCATTCAGCACAGCATAAGAAAAACCACATCCTGCTCCCCAGTAGCCGAGGAAAGCCGGCTCACGAGAGCATACAGGGAGAAGAGGCCGGCATTGTGTGGCTGCCAGCGAAGCTCACTTGTATGTCAAATGCAGCACTTTTGTTAGCCCATTATGTTGTTATTTTTTTTTTCTTCAACACTCCTGTGTCTACTGGGATCTCCTGTTTTTATTGTTTTGGGATGAGATAAAAACAAAAAACAAAAAACAAAACAAAAACAAAAACACACCATTTCATGTGGCCTGTGTGCTCTTGTACATTAAACCAAAAAGAAACCCTGGATCGCCGCACAGGAGACTCTCCTCCCCGTTCTCTAGGGACGCGCCCGCGTGGGGAAACCCTCTTTTCTCTTTGTTTTTGATGGTGTGCTCTAACAGGACGATCTGGAGGAAACGCCATGTTCACAGAACACATTTCTGCAGCGTGGCTCGGAGGCCCACCGCCAGCGTTTGGCTCACTCATGTCGTAAACTAGAGGGGAGGAGGGTGCTGGCTGTTTCCCATCTGCAGCCTCAGTTTCCCCACCAGAGGATTCGAGGAAATACTTGGGTGGGCTGTGATGCATCCCGGCATGAAACCCCCAGCACTGATGTTGGAGTCCGGAGGTTTGGACATAGTTGCCAACATCGCACTGACTTCCACGCCAGCACCAAGTCTGCGGCTCCCAGGCCACTCGTGCTTCTGAACACAAGTTCAAGGCTCCCACAGCCTCTCTGGGGTCCGTAGTTCACTAGAACGACTCGCAGAACTCGGAAAAGCTCTGTCCTTACAACTGCAGCTCTACTACCAACGGCACGCTGAGGACCTCCCAGCGGAGATGCATCCAGGGCCGGTCGAGATCAGGAGGCTCCCAACATGGGGCTCCCGGGCCCTCTCCCTGTGGAAGGCGGCAGGGGGCACTTCCCCTCCTGTACGTCTGCAAGTTCTCACTGGAGCCTCCTTCTGTAGGGATCTCTTCCCGGGTGATGAGCTCCATCTCAAGCCTTCTCCCTTTTGGGAGGTCAAAGGTCAGCTATACCGTGTGACCCCACCCTGTAACCACATAGTTGGCCTTTCTGGTGTGGCCAGCCCCATGCAGACCCTAAGATGCCTAGGGACCTCCTTGAGTAACAAATTCCTATCACTCAGGAAATTCCACAGGTTTAGATGTTACCTCCTAGGATCCCGGGACAAAGACCAGGCACGTTTCTTACTACGCAACAATAACGGTAAGCTACGGCAGGAGTGTCGTGATGATGAAATGGGAAGATGCAGGTCAAGCATGAGTGGTGGGGTCTGTGATCTGTGCTTTACATACTGACGAGTGCTGAATAAATGTTAGCTGGTGTTGTCTGCACCATTGCTGCGTCATCCCACTCCCGAGTCAAGGCCAGTCCAAGTCCCACAACATGTGTTGTTCAGTTCAGGTGCCAGCAAACTTACACGACAGGGTCCATTTGATACATTCTCTATAAACCTATCCATAAAACAGACTTACACAACAGGGTCCATTTGATACATTCTCTATAAAACCTATCTATAAACTATCATTTCTGCATGAGCTGAGACATAGGCAAACAATTTTTTTCAATGTTTAAAATTTTCACTGCTTCTCAGAAAAATAGTAGGTTAGAATCTTAAACTGTATTTTACTTACATTATCACACACAAATCATGTCATATTCTGGTGTATTTTATGGAAGATTGATTAGTTAGCACTAAAAACTCACAGGCAAAAGAATGAACGCAAATCATTTTCACACTCATCTGTAATTTTATCCTTCTGGTGATACTTTGAAATTAGTATTCTTGTCCACAGTTTCTAAGTAATGATTCTGATGAGCCTCAGAGAGGTAATGTGACCGCCCAAGTTCATAAAGCTGGTCATCGATGCAACATGTCAGCAAAACCACAGCATTATTGAATAGGAAGAAGTACATGTGGTGGCCTTTGGTTCGAGGTATCTAGCGCTGTCCTTGGGTGGGGAGAAGCAGTGTCACCTCCCGTCCAGCACGAGGCTTGCCCTGCTCCAGAGTGGGGTGAGGGGGTGCGTGTTCTGTTGCTCCAGCGCTTACAGGGTAAAGCGAGGTACCAGGACTCATTTCAGGTACCAAAGCAGATCAGAGGACAGACTGAAATTCTGTAAAAATTTCACATTAGGTGGTCAAGAACTCATGAAATGATTCACTTGCATTAAGGATATACACGCTTTCACTCAGTGGTGTGCTGGATAAATATCTTGCAACTGGCTCTCCAGAAAGCAGGAAGAGAGCTTCCTTACAATGTGCCAGCGTCCATGGTGAAAACGCCCTCACGATGGCAGATTCCAGAAAGCAGAAAGAGCTGACTCACAGTGTGCCAATATCCATGGTGTAAATGCCCTCAGAGTGGCAGATTCCAGAAAGCAGAAAGAGAGCTGCCTTACAGCGTGCCAGTGCCCACGGTGCAATCCCCTCACTGTGGCAGATTCCAGCCCCACAGTGCAACATTGCTGAATGCAGACTTGGGAAAAGCCGTGCATATCAGTCCTTGCAAGACGCTCAGCACACCACTGGTTTCATTCTGGGGCTCCTACCCCTCATGACGATTTTGAATCTTGATTTTGTTATCAATCATATTTATGTTAGTTACCTGCCCAAGTCACCTTCAGTGTTGTCAGGGTGCCCTATGGATAGGATGGTGAGTGGGCAGACTGTAGAGCCCTCCTGGGCACATGTCACCTTATCTACTTTGAGCAAAATTCTTTGCTCAACATAAGTCTCCCTACCTATATTCTTACCTAAATCATATTTCTCTACTCTCAATGTTAAATAAAAAATAAATAATTACGCTTAGGGCATTTTCCAGTCGGCAAACCTCCATTTCATTCTGACACTGGTCTCATCCATCTCTCTCATAGCTTGGGTCTTCTGCAGATGTGTAAGAATGCCCTGTAGGACTTGGTGTGGCCAAATGTTGGATTCCCAAGTTCAGGAAGGGCGGGGCTTGCTTTATAGCAATGCATGGAGAATAAAAGTTTGTGTTGATTGAGTTACCAAAACCAGGTTAATAGGACTTTGGAGAAGCAGAACTTTGGTGGAGGATATTGAGGTGTGTGAATAAAGGCATGAGAGGGTCTGAAAGATGTTGCTGAGGGAAAATAGCAAGATGTGACTGTGCTTTAGAGCGAGGGCATGGAGCGGGAGTGGAGTGTTGGAAAGGACCCCAGACCTAGAGCCTGGGAGTGGGGAACCTGGTGAGGCCAGGCTGGAGGTCATGATCTACAGTAAGCAACAAGAAGGCAGTGCTCAACAAGGCAGCCGTGGAGAGCCAAGGGCTGCCAGCAGCCTCTTCATCACCCTCGGGGTGAAGGCAGAGGAAGAAGCAGCCCCTGGGAAGCATGTGGTAAAAACCTAGCAGAGGCTCCGACTAACCCAAAGTGCATCGTAAAATATCATAACAGGATGCCGTGGGGGAAATCTACAAAAGACTGTTGTTTCAAAAACAAGAGTCTTTTTTTTTTTTTTTTTTCGAGATGGAGTCTCACTCTGTGGCCCAGGCTGGAGTGCAGTGGTGCGATCTCGGCTCACCGCAAGCTCTGCCTCCTGGGTTCACACCATTCTCCTGACTCAGCCTCCCAAGTAGCTAGAACTACAGGTGCTCGCCACCGCGCCCCACTAATTTTTTGTATTTTTAGTAGAGACAGGGCTTCACCATGTTAGCCAGGCTGGTCTCGATCTCCTGACCTCGTGTTCCACCCGCCTCAGCCTCCCAAAGTGCTGGGATGACAGGTGTGAGCCACCGTGCCCGGCCAAAACAAGAATCTTTTATGCAACAACCGGGAGACCACAGGCTTCCCCAGCCTTGCGTTTGAAGGTTTTTGCAGGAATTTTACCTTGTTTTCACCCAGCTGTGCTTTCTATGCATTTGGAAATGATGCCCCCCGCATGTATCTGTGTGGCAGCAAAATCCAGGCTACGGCCTTCCATCATTTTCTTGCCAGAAGCCCGCAGAGCCCACTCCAGCTCAGCACCTCCCAGCAGGCCCTGGAGGCCACCCATGGTACCCCCTGGCTAATTGGCTGCCACTGGTGCTGCTGGAAGTCAGGAGCAATGTGGCCACCGCCGCCCTCCACTTCCTCCGTCAGTATTTTTAGCGTCTTTTCTCTGCCAACCCAACTCACAGACATGCCACACGCATTCGCCTGCAGGAGCAGTTTGGATATCCTGCTGTTTAATAGCCTTCGCGCTTACGCAGACCCAGGAGCAGGACTGCGTGGTTGAATATACAGTGACAAAGCCCAGGGACAGGGCGCGTTGCAGGTCAGCCGCTCGCAGCTGCCGGGTACGGGTGGTGTCCACTCTTACCGGCGTTGATTCCACTGGAAACCTGATCCTATCTCGATAATGCAGTGACCCTGGGCTCCAAAAGCTTCCTGCCTTTTAAAGCATTTTTCTTGTGCAGCCCATGGTGACATGACAAATAAGCTGTCCACGTACCTTCGTGTGTTCACAGAGGGTCCCCGGCAGTGGATGTGGCTTCTGTGGCTCAGGTTAGAACCCAGCCTCTGTCCCCATCCATCTGTGTTCTAGCTCACCGTGGTTTCCCAGGCTTAAACAGGTGGACCAGCAAGTCGCACGGAGCACGTGTTTGGACTGTGGCCCCACCCCCCACCCCCACCCCCAGCGACTGTCACTTTCTCATGCTGCCCTCTCACTCCTGTGTGCCAGTGAAGGCAGGGTCAGAGCTCCGCTCACAGCTCCGATGCTCCAGTGACTTCACGTGATGAAAGTTTTATTTGTCCTCACTTCACAGTGCTGTATGTTGGTTTTTGGGGTAGAAGAGAGACCCTACTCCATTCCATGGTTCAGAGACTGTTGGCTGGAACTCAGCCTCACAGCTGCACTGATGGCGGCTTAGGGACATAAAGTCACCGGTGAGCCAGGAAGATAGTGGATGGGTGTCATGAGCATCAAGCCAGCCTCTGACTCTCCTGAGACTTACGAAGAACAATGCGATTGCTTCACAGTCCACCTTCTAAAAGCCTTTTATTTTATTTTTATTTTATTATTTTTGTTTGTTTGTTTGTTTTTTGAGACAGAGTGTCACTCTTGTCTCCCAGGCTGGAGTGCAGTGGTGTGATCTCGGCTCAGTGCAACCTCCGCCTCCCGGGTTCAAGTGGTTCCTCTGCCTCAGCCTGTGGAGTAGCTGGGATTACAGGCGTGCCCCACCACACCCGGCTAATTTCTGTATTTTTCGTGGAGATGGGGGTTTTACCATGTTGGCCAGGCGGGTCTCAAACTCCTGACCTCAGGCGAACCACCCACCTTGGCCTCCCAAGTGTTGGGATTACAGACATGAGCCACCACACCCAGGCCATAGTCCCCATTCTTATTTGGTATGGGAAGCAGTGATTCAAATTTTAAAGGTTCCAAATCTACCACCTCATCATTAGTTGGGAGCAGGCATTGCCTGGCCACTGCGCACCTGGCACACTTGCAGACACTGACCCTGCTGCACACTTTATAATCTCTCTGTGGCCGTGTTGAGCTGATTGAAATGGAAGAATTTCCCTGAAATCAGAATTGTAATCTGCAATGAGACTTCCAGTTTTGATCCTGGTCCCGGGGCAACATCGTACTTAACTTTGAGACTTAGCTCTCATGTTACTTCCCTCTGAAGCCTCCCAGCTCTTTTCTTCCTCTCCTCAAACTCAGTTCCTGGGTTCCTACATTTTCCTAATGACCTGCAAATCCCCATGGATCCCAGATCTGGGTTATGCTGTCCCTGGTGTTTCGTCTCCCATGATGCAAGCCCTTGGGATGGTGGCTGCTCTCTCTGCACTTGGAGCAAGCACCGTGCACACCATTGATGCTCAATTGATGCCTATGAAACTGACCTAGGTCACGGCCTCAAATACAGCTACACAGAATGGGACTGAAGGCCTGAAATGCTGCCTGTGCCTCGTGGCTTCTATCAGAGGGGTCATTACCAAGGAAATGGAGAGGGGCTCAGTTCTTGACCCTAGTTCTCATATTTCTCAAATTTTGAGAAAACAGTTCTTCAAATTCTGCCTGTGTCTCTTTTCCTTTTTTTTCATGTTTAATGTTTGTGGGTACATGAGATATTTTGATACAGGCAGGTAACATGTAATAATTGTGTCTCTTTTCTAATGGACAAATGAGCTTCTGTTCTGTTGGGGCCGTTGTTAGGGAACGGAATTCTTCCCTGAAAGGAGAGGGCTAATGTCAGCCACTGAGGAACGGGCAGATGGCTCCAGGGACAGAAAGCATGCAGTGGGGCAGAAGCCTCAGCCCAAGGGAAGAGAGGCCCTTCCTCTGGCTGTGCTCTTGGAGGCTTAACCCCAAGGCTACAGGGACCCTGGTGGTGCAGAAGGAGAGGCTTCTGCTCCAGACAGGCCTACCCAATGGAAGGGAGCTGGCCCCAGGCGCCTCCAGGAAGGTCACATCTGAGGAGTCGGGGCTGGGTATCTCTCCTCTGCAGTTCTCTCGCCCTGAGCCTGCAGGGAAGTCACGTGAACACAACAGCCTGGCCTCCTGGGAGCTCTGGGAAGTCCAGGTGTCTGAACCTTGCTTGATCTGGAGATATAAGAGGGAGAGGCTCCTGGGGCCCAGGGGTGTTGATAGCCTGATGGGTGAGAAGCGCAAGTGGGGAGAGTTTGAGAAGTGAATATGCTCCCTGCGTGGTAGGATGGTGGGCAAAGCTCTGCGTATTCAACCTGGCCGCTGTCTTCGTGGGGCAAATGGACTGATTCCTTTTTAAGCATAAGTAGATGTCAAAGATGGCATCTAGCAACAGATTCTTCCTTCTCTGTGCACTAAAAGTGGAGATTTCTTGATCTCAAAAAGAGGAATTAGAAAGTAGTAAACGTTCATACCTTCTCTTGGCAAGATATAAAATTTTGCAGACTTAAACCATAAGATGTAAAATACGTTCTGTAAAATATAAAATGTGGGCATTGCATATTTTTGTATGTGGGCATCACACATATACACGAGGGCATCACACGTATACACACACATTCCCTCCGAGGAGTGAATCAGTAGCGTCTTCTGATTCCTCAGGAGCAGCATAGAATGTAGTTTGGAAAATGCTGTCTTGACCCAGTTTGGGGGCCCTGGCTAGAGGTGGTCAGGTCCCTTCTTCAGCCCACACCCCGACCACATGCTTACTGGGTCACCCTCCGGGCCACTATCTGAGCTGATCACACCAGGGCAGGTGCCAGACAGCTAGAGACAGCCCCGGTGCTGCCGGGCCTGCCAGAATTATTCAAACCAGCCAATCCCAAGCCTGCCTTCCCTGCCCCAGAAATGGCCATAAAGGCTAGTGGATAGAGGCTCCCACCACAGCCCCTCTCCCTCCCGGCCCTGTGTGCCCTGCAGGGTGCTGCTTGCCTCCTTCTCCTGGAAGCAGTGACTGTAACAAACTTTTCTCAATAGCAGTTGTCTCCCAATCTGCTGGCCTCACACCACTTAAATAATAATAAAATCTGGCTGGGCGCAGTGGCTCACACCTGTAATCATGGCGTGGGAGGTTGAGGTGGGTGGATCACCTGAGGTCAGGAGTTCAAGACCCGCCTGACCAACATGGTGAAACCCCATCTCTACTAAAAATACAAAAATTAGCTGGGCGTGATAGCAGGCACCTGTAATCCCAGCTACTCGGAAGGCTGAGGCAGGAGAATCACTTGAACCTAGGAGGCAGAGGTTGGAGTGAGCAGAAGTCACACCACTGTACTCTAGCCTGGGCAGCAGAGCGAAACTCTTTCTCAAAATAATAATGATAATAAAACCTATTAAAACACAGTGGTGAATCAGCCTGTCTTTTTCCAGATGAAGGATCAAGAAGTCCATTGGCTTCCAGGCCAAGGCTGTGCTGGCATCCCTGACACTGTCCACCCCTGCTCCTCTCCATCCACTGGAGGCGAGGCGAGTGGGTGCATCTGGACCCACGGTGGCTGGGGCAGGTTGCCGTTATCTCGATCCTAATGGGAGAAGGCTCTGGGTGAACCCCTGGCGCAGCAGCAGCCAGGCGGTGGCTGTAATGGCCAGGAGAGAGGCTGGGGGATCTAATTCGTGTTCTATGTTTGCCTGTGGTTGACCTCATTTGATTTCTAACTGCAGCCTCTCGGTTTTGCATCCGCATTTTATCTTCTACCTACGTAGGGTTCTGTTTCCATCTGATTCAGAGTAAGATGCTCTCTGACCTGAGGTCGGGCCTCAGTCCACTAGGTTTGAGGATGAGACCCTGGTACACCTTTTCCTTCAGCCAATAAGGCGGTGCCTCCCCCGAGGGTCTCTCTAGCATTGTGTGCCCTGGGCACAGACGGGCCCCAGGCGCGAGTAGGGGCTGCACATCCTAGGATGACAGTGGACAGGGTGGGGCTGGTGAAGGGAAGTCGTATCCTGCCAGGAGAGATGTTGGCAGTGCTAGGAGGTGCTGGGTGGGTCCCGTGCTGGCCTGGGGGAATGTCACTCAGGCCACATGGTTCTTAAGATTCCAGATCCTGGATGGACGGACTCCCTGTCCCTGTGGTGCTCATGGCTGTGACTCGATGGGCATGGAGCCTTCTCTTCCTTGTGCCCTGGCCTCCAGATACTTACCCCACGTCTTGCCTTTCATTCTTTCTCTAGTCCTTTTGGCAAATGGCAAAGTGGGGGAATTCCTGCTTTTCTCACAAACCTCCTGCTCCTGGCCTCTGGCTGGATGTGTGCTGAGGTACTGCCCCACTCTGAGGGAGCCCTGTTTATGCCCCCTTACTGCTCCCCAGTATCTGGGCTTCAATACTGCTCCTCACCAAAGGGTGATGGGACCCCCATTGAAATTACCATCAAAATGGGGTGGGAATCTCAGCCAGTGGATCCCCAGAGACTGACTCCATCCACCCCAAACCCGAGGCTCCTTCCTCAGGTCCAGGTACCCGGAGTGCAGGCACCTGTCTACCTGACAATGGGGCCCATGGTACCTTGGGGAGGCTGGGAGCTGGCCCAGGTGCTTCTTTATCTCTGCAGAGGCCATGAGCCCCGCAGCCTCCATTGTCTCCCAAGGGCACGGGTGTAGCCACAGCCATTGCTCCTGCCTTGGAGAAGAGCTGTCTGTGAGCCAGCCAGACGCCTGCAGGCCAGCGTCTCACGGAGAGCAGGACACCGAGATAAATGGTGTGCCTGCTAAGTGAAGCTGATGAATGTTGGTGGCTGAAACCATCAGGAGGAGGAATAGCTGGACCTAGGACTGCACACCAGAGAGGGCGGCATGAGAAAGAGCTCCGGACCCCATCAACGAGGAGCCAGCCCTGCCAGGGGGACCTCTCGCCGGTTCCGACATGCACGGTCAACCTCCAGGAGCCCTTGACACTGATGAGGGGCCACCCAAGGAGGGAGAGCTGGTGGGGGGACCCACAGCCCCAGTCCCCACCTTCTCCAATGCTGTGGCTGCTCCCGCTCCTACGGGGGCCGAGGCAGCCTCACACTCCTCATTTTATGGAGGAAGAACGGAGGCTGCAACAACACAAGCTGGCTGTTGTACCTGCAGGCTTCGTGTGCTCCACCCGTGTGTCTAGGGGCTGATCCTCTGAGAGTCACAATAACTCCATCCCTAACACCTACAAGACTGACACGTGGTGTTTATTTCATTCTCCTTGTTGAACTGATATGGTGGCTGCAGCCACTCACCTCCTCATCTGCAATGCTCCAGGTTTAAATTTCTAAGATATCATATTGCTCCTGACTCTGAGTTGTGGAAGTCCTCCAAAAGAATGAATATTTTATTTTGTCCAAAAGTCTCAGGGTTCTCTGAGCAGATCTGACACTGCAGTGCCTCTGGAGAGAAAGAGTTGGTGTCTTTGAGTCTCTCCTGCAGGGAGCCCAAACTGATTCTTACTCTGTAGGATCAGACTCCTCAAACTCTGAAATGCCTTGACAGATCAAGGAGGGGCTGTAGAAGGACTCTTTCCAGATATGGGGGTTTCATTCTCATCCTGCAGAAACTGGCCAGGGGCCCAGCAACCTGGAACCGTCACACCCCAAGGAGCAGAGGGGACCAGCATCGCTCAGCAGGAATCAGGTCTGCTAGAAAGAAATTGCAGCAAATCACCTGCAGACACTGGTCCTGCCGCTTTCTCTGGAGGGAGGGTGACTGCCTGGGAAGGCTTGCATTGAATGGGGCAGAACTCTTGCTTTCCCTCTTGTCTTGAAGGTGATATCTTTTATGTACCAGTGAAGTATGCCGCCAGGCATTGTGTGTACTCTCTGAGCGTCAATGAGCTGTTATTAGGATACTTTCTGCAAGGTCATTCTGGGTACAAGGTTGTCATGACCTGCAGTACCAACTGCTTTGAAACCGTCACGGTCCCCGAACAGCAAGTTTCCTGAAACAGGAGCCTTCATTTCTGATGGTCTTGCATCCATGTATGTTAGGGTCCGATTGAAGAGGTTCCTAGATTAATTCTGCCACTGAGAGAGGAGTTGGGAGCTCAGCATTGCTACTGGAAAGAATGAAAGAATTCACAACAGTGCGTTCATGCTAAATCTGCTGCATCCATTATGTGGGTCCGTAGTTCAGTGTGCATATCATGCCCTGCCTGAATTTGCATGACCTTCTTCTAGCAAGTCAGTCTGCCCAGGGTCTCCCACGGACCCAGTGCTTGCCTGCTCAGGCATCACAGTTCACTTACTACGGGCCGGCCTGACTCTGTGGGTTCCTAGCTTGAACCTCTTCATTGACATCCCGTTGCCAAGATACCATCCACACTGCCTACAAAGCCCAACAGCATCTGGCCCCTGCAGGCTGTCCCTAGACTCTTCTCCCTCCCAGAGTCCTCCCATTCCACTCCTTTTATGCCTCCAGGCCCCTGCACACCATTTCCCTAAACGCTCTTCCTCCCCCACACTGTTCCACATCCTTCACCCAACTAACCCTGCCTTTCCCTGATGAACTTGGCAGGTACCTTCTTACAGATAGATCCCCCGCCCAGCATCCCTCTGTGTGTTCATAGCCCTTGCTCCTCTTCACCAAAGCACTTTTTAAAGACAGGGTCTTACTCTGTGGCCCGGGCTGGAGTGCAGTGGTGTGATCGTGGCTCGCTCAGCCTCCAACTCCTAGGTTCAAGCCATCCTCCCACCTCAACCTCTCAAAGTATTGGGATTTGGGGCGTATACCACTGCGTCCAGCCCCAAAGCACTTTGTCATTGCCCATTTTTCCTCCCTGAACCATGAACACCCATATATGCAGCGCAATCCGTGCCTGAATCTTCTCGGTGTTCACCTGTGTGGCTGATCACTGCCAATGCCTGTGATTGCCTGGGGCATGCCTCGAGGTTGCAGGGGTGAACAGCTGGTGTGGGGGGCAGGCTGGAAGCAGCCTTGCAAGCAGCTCTGGCCAGAATTGATGGGGACCTGGGGATAAGCGCCAGCCTCCTTGCCCCTTTACGAGGGCAATTCTAAGGTGGGTTCCATACTGCCTCCTGGGGTCCCACCATGGGGCGAGGGCAATTCTGAGGTGGGTTCCATACTGCTTCCTGGGGTCCCACCATGGGGTGAGGGCAATTCTGGGGTGGGTTCCATACTGCCTCCTGGGATCCCACCAGGGGGTTAGGCTGCAGTGGACTGCAGCTGTCACTTGCCTGGTACGCACCGTTTCTCACCCCACCCCACACCCCTCCGTGGGAGCGAGTGGCTGCGTCTCTCCTGGGATCACTTTCCACTTAAGCCTCTTGCCCTCAAGTCCTTGTCTAGGGTCCCCTCCCAGAGGAGCACACACTGAGACCACCTAGGAAGCAGGTATGGTGGGCGTCAGGAAATACTCCTTAAATAAAATACAATACACTTCAAGTAGGTCTATTGTGTCAATATCTCTAAGGAAGGGTCTGGTATGAGGGAAGAGGCGGGGAAAAATCATGACCAAAATGAGATCACCGACAAATGGCAAGGCTTGGAATCCTCGCAAAGAACGGGGACACTTCACTCCAACTCCAATAGGCGGAGCCTCTGTGTGCAGTGACAGGACTTTCGGATCCTACAGCCAAGCCCAAAGGCAGTGAGATTTCCTATTTCTTCTCTGCACACTGCAAGCCCCTTTCTCCCGCTCCCCAGCCCCGCTGCCGTGGCACCGTGGAGCTCCCCATGCTGAAACTCAACTTAGATGTCATACTCAGGTTCTACCAAAGCAGCACCTGCTGAGGGTGGAGCTTGAGGAGAGAGAGGCGTTCAGGAGGTGGGGGGCCCCGGGAAGAGTGCACAGGGCCAGGGGTCCGGGCTTCTCCTCCTTTTTCTCTGTCACCTTAGAGGAGAGATGCAAGGGTCCAGTTCCTCAGGTTCCCACATCTAAAGGCTTCCAGGGACTGTACTGACCAGTCGTCTGGCTCATTATGTGAGGTTTGCACGCCTTGCTCCCTTTCCACCTCCCATGCTGCCTCTCTTCCGTCACCCTGCCCTGCTCAGCCTCCTCGCCTTGTAGTTCCACTAAGTGCAGAGCTTGGAGTGAGCCTCTGGCCCCGGGCTCAGCCAGCACTGCAGTTTCTCAGCGTGAGGCTCCGGGGGTCAGGCTGTGGCACACGTTTAACCTGCCTGGTTCAGTGCAGCAGTGAGTGACCCACCAAGACGTAGTGGGAAAGCGGCCTGGGAAACTGAACCGTAATGTGTATGCACCCTTCTTGCTGCCAACAAGAGCAATTTGAGAATAAAATGCTCCTTTTCTCAATGAAAGCTTCAGGCCGTCTTTCTGCCTTTCGCATGCCCTTTCCTGGAAGCTATGTGTCAGGACAGCTGCCGCCTCAGCAGCAATGACATTACCTGATTGTTGGGACTTCTCACAACTAAACAGACTCTTACACAAAGCATCCAGGGCCGCTCAGCCACCTGGGAGGGACCTACTAAGTCACTCTCTCGGCTTTGGAGAGGAAGATGCTGGCGCTTCCGGAGGTGGCACTGCGGCTTCACGGAGTGACCACGGAAACTGCAGATGGGCTCTGATATGAACTTGTTAGTTGATTAAGGCCTGAAGTGAATACCTGCCTAGCACTATTTGCCGGTGCTTCAGTTACTGGAGTCACACATGTTGGAATATGCAATCTGTAAGATTGGAATTAGAGTGAATCCATTTAGAAAAAGCTGGAAAACAGATTATCTCTATCTGCTCTACCTGATCAAATGGAAGATGGGGTGGGAAAGTGTTCCTGGCACTTTCCTCTAGAACAGGCTGGAATGTTGTATGTCCCAGCCTCTCCCCGCCATGACTAAGTGTGAGCGAATGGCCGTGGGTCACAGTGACACTGTCCTCATAACACATCCTGACAAAGGCTGGAAGGTGGGGCCTCCCCCTAGGACCTGGGGAAAGGACTGGGCTGGTGCATTTCTTTCTGCCCCTGGCGCTCGTCCCCTGAGGCGTGTACCAGAGCACATCCTCTCAGTGTCAGAGCACTCTCTGTGTCAGAGCACAGCCACCGAAGAGCTGCTGGACCACCCCAAGGTGTGTGGACGCTCACCCGATGTTCTGTCCTCTCATTCCTTGTGTAGCTTTCTCTCTCTCCTTTCTCATCTTCAAACAAATGGCTTTCTTTTCTTCTAAAAAGGCTTCTTTATAATATTGTGTCCACTGGACTCACTGCCTAACTGTGGGAGTTTCCGGGGAGGCCCACCCTCTGCAGCAGGTCTGTGGCACTGGCGTGTACCTCCTCTGGCCTTCCGAAGCCGGCCCCCTCTGCTGACATGAAGGGGAAGGTGGCTGGATCATGGTTTGCCCCACACAGGGCTTTAAGACAAACAGAAACAGCTCTGAGCCCACGGGACACCTTCTTGATTTCGGGGAACTCATTTGGGGCCACCCAAGCCCGCTCCAGCTGCAGGCCAAGGTCTCCCGTCTGGAAGGAGCATGTGGGAGCTGGGGCTGCCTTCTCCCATCCGCTGACCTCCCCCAACCAGAAAAACAATTTTCTTCTGGAAGGGAGATTTTAATGAGCTGCAAGGTTCAGGTGGTGACTCGAGACTGTGGTTTAGCCCCCACCTGCCAGTCCCCTCCCAGCCCTCCAGCCCTGCTGCCCCTTCCCCGAGCCTTCTTCCCCTGCCCCCTCCACCTGCCTGCAGATCTCAGCATCTGCTGGCCGCCCGGACCCAGGAAGTCAGTCTGTCGGAGTGACTCGCCTGCAGACCCCAGAGCAGGAGAGATGGGACCTGGGGAGGCCTCTGGGGCTGTTACACCAGCCTCAGTTTGGGGCTGGATGCACAGGAGGCGGGGAAAGGCCAGCCTAGACCTAGAGGCAGAGACAGAGCGCTCCCCACGGTCCCTGATGCCGGGGCAGAATCTGACCGCGAATGTCGCTCTAGAGATGAGGTCCACGAATGATAAATCATAAAGTTTCCTGTGGACATTTGTAAAATAGGAAAGTTTTTTTCACTATGTTACTCCCTATTTGATTTATATTCTATGACTTTGTATGGGTTGTAAGTGGGTCCATGTGGCCCCGGGAGGGGAAGACACCTGCTGCCAGTGTGCGTGTGCTGTTCCATTGTCAAGAGGGAAATCGGCCTAAACAACCGGCCTCCAGATCTTATAATGCCCCAAACTGCCACTGGCCATACTCTAGGACCATGTCCATATTTTTGGCCACCACTCCCACCCAAGCCTGTCCTTGGCTTCTCTTTTGAAATCCATGTGACTTAGAGGAACAGGCACCCCACCCCTTCCTCCTGGGCCTCCCTATAAGCATTTGTGGCCAAGATGAATGTCGAATTACACCCACTTTGAGATTTTCCTGGGTCAAATCCATCTTGAGGAATTCCGGGGCTCCTCAGCCGAGTTCTGGAGCAGACCCCAAACTGTGTGGAAGAGACTTGGTCCAGGCGGGTCCTCCTCGGCCACTCCCAGCAGAAAGGAAGTACAACTCCCACTGCCCTCATCAGCTCTTCCCTGGGGCCGGCCTGCCAGGCTGACAGTCACAGTGTGGCTGGACCCTTCCCCAGTCCCAGGAGACAACTGTGTTCTGACACTGCAGATCCCTCCTGATGGGCCATCACCGGAGGCAGGATCAAGGGCAGCCCTGTTTACCGAGGACGGCCCTTCCGCGGGGTCTTGGACCCACGTCTTACCCGGGTTGTGTTATTTCAGCTCCTGCAAGGCGTTGCCTTCCTGACTTTCTCTTTGCTGTTTTCCACTGTCTTACTTTGGGGGCAGAAATGTGACATGGGCCACGCGTGTGTTCCTCTATTTACCGTAGAACTGTTGGTGGAGACACTACTCCTTACCGTACGTGCGTCCCCCACATAGGCACCTTCAGGGGACGTATTTCTGGATTTAGTACTAGAATTTTAGGGCTTTCTCCTAGACAAATGGTTTGTTTTTATGTTACTGATGTTTATTCACCTATCTGATCACCCTGGGCTTTTGGCAGTAGTTGCCAGAAAGTTTGGAACTAAATGCGTGGCCAGCTTCTTGCAGGGGTACCAGTCCTCACCATACGACTCTGTACTTGTCCTGGACTTCTCAGGATTATCAGTTCTTCCCAGACTCCCTTTGGACTGCTTTCCTCATTCTTCTTTGTTTGCCGTATTTATGTAAGCCATCGTCAATTCCGATCGTAAATGCTTTTTATTGGAATAAGATGGAAGGTGTGAAGGGATGAATGTACTCTCCATTGAGTAGGAAACAATTCAGCCTGGTGTCTGGAGTCCCAGCGCTGTCCCAGGTGGAGTGAGCCTTGGACGGCCTCTTCACGTGCTGGGGGGACCAGGGGGCTGCACTACTCCCACGCGGTGGTAGGGCCAGAAGGCAGCCGTGAGAGATGGGTGGGTGCAGATGGGAGGACCTCATGTGCCCATGGGCAGCCTGGGCCTCGGTGTTCCTGTGTGTCAGGCTCGGGGAGCCTCTCTCTGTCCCCAACCCACCCCGTGTGGTTCTGGGACCTGCTGAGCCGGAGGGTTCCCTTCGCTGATGGATCTGATTCTATGTCATACTCCTCCTCCACCTGATGTTGGGAAACTGGCCAGCCCACGTAGCTCAGGACTCCAAGATTGTCCGTCACCTTTATGGTAGCGACTTGTCCTGAATCACAGATCGTGTTCAGACGAGACATCTATGAATCTGTGACCTTATATACCACTGGGGACATCAACTTGTATCTAACTCCGAGGCCATCACCTTTTTGGTAACAAGGTGCTCCTTAAAAATAAGTCAGAACATAGAAATAAAATCACCTACTCATGACAGACCAAAATAAAACAGAAAACCACAGGGAACTTAATAGAAAACCAGGAAAGACGTCTAGACTCAGAAGAAATCAGATGTCACAAATACTTCAACCCAGTGCACACTGACTCTACACTTCGTTTATTTGATGTTCGCATGGACCCGTGCCTGCAGCCAATCCTAGTACACTTGTTCCCGAGAGGTTATTAGCCCTTCGTGTCGTCATATTGGAAAAAATACACAATACATGGAGATAGGATTTCTGAGCGTTTTGTGGGCCAGTTAGAATTTCTGAGCATCTGGTGGGCCCGTTAGATTTTTTGTGGCATCCGGAGGTTTTTGAAAGCTACTTGCCAGGTTAGACCCCCAAACTCTTACTCACCAGCCTGGCCATGGCACCGAGGACTTTGTTCAGGAGCAGGGAGAGAGGCTTTTCCTAGAAGGAATGGTAAGTGGTACCCAGTACCCAGACATCAAGCTTCTTCCCAAAGCCTGTGCACAGAAAGCACGTCGAGCCTCGTGACGACCACACGACTGAAAACCTGCCCGTGCCGGGGACTGCGTGAGAGTCCTCACAGCCGCCCGGCAGCGTCGGGGCTACCGTCCCCGCTGTAAGAAGGAGGCGATGTGGTAGACCTAAGCCTGTCTGATTGCAAAGCCCCAGCCCTTCCTTGCGTGCGTCAGGAGTGCTTCTCTACCCTGCCAAGGGCGTCTCCCATGGGGTTCTCTTGGACACATCTGTTTCTAGAGCAAAAATGTCCTGACACGCAGCACTCAGGCGAAGCAAAGCTCCCAGCCGCCAGGCATCCTCCCACCATGCCGAGCCTGGAGTCGCTCACACCCGGGATGCCCACTGGGCCAGAAAAGTGCGTTTGAATTTGAGGGATTTTAAAACACTAAATGTTTCTTGTCCTATTAATTAAAAATGTAAGAGCTCAAGAGTTACAACTTCCTGGTCTTTCTCCATCCCTGAGTGAGACGGCCCGAGGTGTTTAACACATCCTGTTCTCTCCAGCTCTCCCCTTTCGACCCAAAGGGCGTCTCTCCTTTGCTCTTAGGATGTCAGCATAATGCTGAGACTTAGTGCAGCTGCGAGTGTGCTCGGCACAGCTCCAGTCCACATTCTCAGGGGCCACTTGGCGTCCCCACCGCCTGGTCTTTGCCCCAGCCCCTTCTCCTCTGCTGCTAGAGTTGGGTAACGTGAGCCCTGGACACTTGGTTCCACCTGGAGTCGGCGTCCGTGCCCCGGATCCCTCAGCAGGGCCAGCCGGGAGCCTGTGCTGAGGCGCCTCTGAGCCGTGGAGCTGGGCCCAGCTGGGGACGGGGTTCCCACGGAGCCTCTGGTGTTAGGTGTCCAGTTCCCAGGGCCTCGGCTCTGTCGGGTCCCACATGGGCAGTACAATCATTCAGATGAGCTGAAATCCATCATATAATGAGTCCCATATGATACTCATCTTTGAGGAGAAATGAATAAATCATTGTGCCCAACAGGAGACTTATTTATGCGCAGCCTGCCCTGGGAAGAGGCGTGGGGGTGCTGTGATGAGCAGTGCCGGGAGACAGCAGCAATTCAGGAATGAATGCACCTTTCTGTCCGGGCCCCCCGAGGCCCTGGCACCTGCTGAAACTAGACCTGGGCACAGGGCACAGTCCCGCAGCTAAAGAAAGGCAGTGGGAACAAAGCCGTCTGCCCTGGCCCCACTCGCCCGGGCTGGGGACGTGCCACGGCTGCACAGATGCCTCCAGAAGGCCCCGAGCCCGCGCGGCCCCTCCTCCTGGGACTCGGCTCCCCTGCGTGGGGCCCTGTCTGTTGAGGCAGTAGGGTCAGGCAGTCCCTCACTCTGCCCAGTTTGCCTTTCCTCAGTAGGATTCTTGTTTTTATACGAGATTTCCCACTGTGTTCATGGACAGACAGTGTGGCATCGTGCCGAGATGGGAGCTTGGGGCACAGGTGCCAGTCTACTTCCCCTCTACCCAGGCATGATGTTAGGAATGGACACCACTTTGCAGAGTCCCCAGGTGCTGAGGATAAAACCCTCGGCAGGGCCCCACTCGGTAACAGCAGCTGCCCTAGGTGCAGGATAGTAAAGTGACCACGTCAGAAACACTGTGGGGACCTCCGTGCCTCCGGCCCTTTATGGGCCTGGATATGACACAAACAGCTGATGTGCAAGCCTCAGTGTGTCAGAGCCCCCGAGGCCCTGCCTACTCCTGGACACAGGAAAGGGGACGTGAGGAGAGAGAGGAAGAGGAGAGAGAGGAAAACGAGAGAGCTTCCTGGTGTTGGCGTCTTGACCCGTGTGTGTGGTGGTGACAATCCAGTATTAAATCCAGTCAGACAAACAAGCCTCAGCTCTCAGCTCTCGCAGAAGCAGATGCCCACTGGAGCTGGTGGACACATGTCCCGAACACAGAAAGGTTCGCAGAGAAGGACACCATACATCACCCACAGGTTTTAGCAAATGACTGCTTCCTTCACTGAGAGAACATTTCATCAAAAGGGTCAGCTTTTCTTTCCCTTTCTCTGTTTCTTTTTATAGAAATAAAATATAGAAACAGAAACATTCACCACAAAGGAATCATGACCCAGGGGATGGGGGCCGGTTCCTGAGGACACAGAAGGGGTGTGTCTGGGGAGAGAGAGCTGTAGTTTCGGCGCCAGACACTGAGGCAGGAGCTGCAGCAGCCACCCTTGGGGACCCTGAACCTGCCAGGGGAGAGCCGGGCGGGGTGTTCTCTGAGGAGGGTGGATGGAGTTCCCACCCTCAGCCCTCCTGTCCCTGCTTCTCTTAGGGTCACCATGCTTTCCCTGCAGAGAACACGCTGGGAAGGCTCTGTTGGGACAACAGCTTCTGCAGCCACTGGCGCCCTCCTGGCCGGGTTGCCCGACGCTCCCCCACATCTTTTCCCTCTGTGTGCTGGGTGCACACGCTGTTCCCTTGGTGTCTGTATCCGTTCCCTGAAGCTTCCATAGCGAAGCACTGCACTGAGTGGCTTAGACAAGCTCTATTCCAAATAGGGCCACATTCAGAGGCACGGGGGTGAGGAACCCAACACATGAATTCTGAAGCACAGTTTGACCACAGCAGCCTTTAGTTGGGCTCCTGGTCCTGGCTTCCCTAGACCTGGCATCGCCAGGCTTTAACCGTCTTCATTTATGAGCCCCTAATACTTTTGTAAAACTGTGTACCAGCTCACATATCCTTAGGATGACATTTAAAGTTTTACAGCATACTTTTCTACAGTTGCACTGGATACGTTTTCTAACATATGTTGAAGCAACAGCATTTGGCTTATTTGTTTTGTAGAAAATGTTCACCTTATACATTAATTAGAAAATTCAATCCTCATTTTCAAATCAATATGCCAATCCGATGTAATTTCCTCATTAGTCAGGGCATGCTGGGTTATACTACATAATAACCCCAAACCTCCACCGTATGACACGAGGCCTCCAGGTTCAAGGCAGCTCAGTCAGGGTGCCCGGGTTGGCAGAGGTTGGCCCAGCTCCCCCAGGGACACAGAAAGCTCGGCTGAGGGAGGCTTCTCGACATGTGGCTATGATCGCCACATTCACGGGAAGGAGGGGAACGCTCGTGCTGGAAGTAACACGTGTCACTTCTGCTCATGGCTTTGTAGTGCCCAAGACTGGTCATAGGACCAGCCCTGAATTCAGAGAGGAAAGAAAGTAAAATGTCATCAAATGCCCAGAAGAAAGACCGAAATATTCGAAAACAGCCCTAACAATTACAGTCTGACTTCATTTTTAATTAACGTGTATTAATACATGATCCTGCACAGTCTTCTTTGAATTCTAATTCTGAGATATAGACAGACAGATGGGTGGATGGATAGGTAGTTGGGCAGTTAGGTAAGTAGATGATAGACAGACAGACAGAAAAATAGATGATGGACGGACAGACAGACAGAAGAGTCATAGCCTTCCCGCCTCCAGTATTTTTGCTTTACTCCATGGTCTTTCCCTCAGGACCAATGCATTCTCCAATCACCCTCCCAGAGGTGTTTGCATTCTCCAATCACCCTCCCAGAGGTGTTTGCTCCCACAGTGATGCACCATGGTGAACTAAAGACAGGTGAGAGGTTTGCCTTTCTTTTCAGTGTGAGAGAAGGGAGAACTGGCAGACAGCAGGCACCTTTCCAAGCACATTGGTCTTAGAAAAGAAGCACGAGGAAATGGAAGATCCAGAACTTTATTTTATGAAAGTCACTGGCCTTGGCTTGCACCAGGGAGCTTGGAGATCACGGCTCTGGTCCCCACCTGCAATACCTACTTGTTCCTGACTGTACTGATTAACCTTTCTGGGTTTGACCCGTGGCCTCCCTAACCTTCAGGACATGCTTAGTTGCATCCTTTCCAGGGCAGCCCTCGTTCCTACCCTCCTTGGCCCAATTTGAGCCCCAAACCCTGGTGTAATCCGATGACGATTCCTTCAAATAACAGCAATGTTTGAACATTTTCAGAATCCATACCCTTTATTCTAATGAAATCATACAGGAAGCCCAGTACGAGACTGAGAAGGGTGAAGCTGGTCTGGCTGAGGAAGGGCAGGGGTGCTACGGGCCCAGGCCCCACCCATAGGCTGTGCGAGGTACCCAGAGCAGCCCCTGAGGCAATTCTGCTGACCTAGGAGTCCTGGGAGGCACCTTCCGAGAACCCCCACATGACATCAGGTTGATTACAGGGGTCCACTGAGAAGAGCAGGGCTCCCTTCAGCCAGTCGCTTCACACAGAAGCAACTGGATTGCAGCCATGTAGACAGGCCCTCCTCCAAGAGAACCGTCTGCTGCATTTCTGCCCAAGTAGACACGACGAATACTGTCATTTGGTCACATTCAGGAATCTGGCGGTACTTAAGTCCCTCATTTGCAATAAAGGATCATGTCAGCATTTCTGTTCTAAATTCCTATTTTCAATGATTTATAATGAAGCATCTTTTTAAAATGGTTTCAGCTGTTTGAGCTATATGCAGCCAAGAGAATAGATCCTAGGGCTTTTTTAGCACTCCACTAACTATGAAATTGTTTGATTTTTACAAAACATATTTAGCAAATTGTTAAAAGTATTGGCTAAACACAGCATTTCATAAATGAAATGTTGAAGTGATCAAGATGTTGAACTTTAAAATCATCTGCTTTCGCTGAACAGTGTCTTTTTTTACAAAGTTCAATAAGAATTTCTAACATAATTTTATACAACATAAGTGCATTGCTACATGTTGTAAATATCACGCCATTACACATTCTAATTACCTGATTACATTCATTTACATTAAATTTGTAATTAAATGTAATTTCATGCTTATTGAGTAAAAATCCTTTTTAAACATTGCGATTGTCCTCGCCATCGCAGTGTGTGAAGCCAAGAGCAGCCCTGACCTGGGATGTCTGCAAAAGCCATTAGTGATTCTCAGCCATTAAATCGCGGCCGCTTAAAGATGCTGCAGACAGCAAGATCAGGCATCACAGTTAACTTATTGTGAAGGTGATGTTGGAACAAAGATTCTTGTTTCTGCAGCTTTGGTCTTTTGGGGTCTTGGGCTAATGTAGTAAGATGCTGCTTTGGCTTACAAATTAGAAAATTTTGATCTGTGTTATGACAGTTATGTTATGGGAAGCAGGCAATGGAAGTCACCTGACTATATTCTAACCAAAGATTTTTAAGTCATGAGAATCCTTTCTTCATTTGCAACATCTTACAGTCTTTTTCCAAATTCTATCTCCCACCATCACCATAGCAACTATGTCTTTTGGCAAGCCTGGGGACATGATCAGATCAACTCGGAGGAGTCTTAGCCCCGAATTTGGCCTTGAATGACTAATTTTATCTTCTCCTTGTGAACATTTGGCATCATGTGACAGGTCAGCAGCCAGGCTCATGCAGCGAAAGGCTTCTCAGTGGATCTCGGCTTCCCTTGACACCTTGATACTGAAGATGGTGTCTGAGTCCTCCCCTGTGTCTCGTGTGGAAAGATCAGGAAAAACCACAACCACTGATGTCTTGAATGCTAACGACGGAAGAGTGGAGGGAGAGGCAGCATGCCTGGAGATGAGAGAGGGCACACCTTCCCATCCAGCAGCCTGAAAGCAGGCTTCGTCCTGGGGCCGGCTGCTCACGGGAGGCCTGGAATGACCTCCTTGGTTCTGATTGGGGTCCCTCTCCAAACAAACAAACAAACAAACAAAACACAAATCATTCTTCCTGAAGGAGGGGATGGGGGTAGACTCGTGGTGCCCAGCCTTGGGGATGATCAGAATTACCCAGCAGGCTTTGTGAAAACCCAGACTGCTCGGCCATTTCTCCAGAGCTGCTGATTCAGGAGGTCTAGGTGGGCCTGAGAATTTGCATGTCTCACGAGCTCCCGGGAAAGCTGCTGCTGCTGGCCCAGGAAACACATCGTGTGAACCTCCCGCCTGGGTGAAGCCTCCTCTCAATCACAGTATCTACACATCTTAAGCGACTCCCAATACAGAGTCCCATTGATCTCAGGAACAGTCCTGGATCTGAACTGCAGATTGTCCACTCAGACCACGGCCCTGGCTCCTCTCTGGACCACTGTGCGGCATTGGAGTGTGCAGGCAGAGCTCACCACCTGGGCCGTGCCTGCCGGCACCTCTGTACGTTCCAAAGAGGGTTCTGGGGGATGGTGGGTGGGAGACAGTGCCCATTCTATCTGTGCCCCCCACACCAGGATCGGTAGCTCTGGTTTGGAAAGAGCCTGTGGCCAAGCATTCACCTGGAAAGAGAAAGGAAATGTCCTCCCAGAAACCGATTTCTGAAACAGAAGCAGAGACCGCCAGACTGTGGGCTCCTGTTCAATGGAGCCAGTCCCGTGAACACTTATTGTGGGCGTGTTACACTGTGCCCAGGAGGAGGCCTGGGTCAAATGAGGCCACCAGGTCTCCAGTGGATGTCCGTGGGCATAGAGCTGGGCAGAGTCCCAGTGGGAGTGGACGGGGTACACTAACGACTGTTGGAGTCCTCAAGGAACCCATGCATTCAAGATTTCTAGGACCAATTCCAGGTCCAAAGAATGTTCTTGCACATAGTAAGGATGTCCACTTTGGGAATCGTATTTTAAAGTGTACATTTCTCACCTAATTCCATCACAAGTATAGCAGGAAAATGAGCAATTGCGTCTTCCTCACATTTGGTTTGAATAATGGAAGTCAATGGTTTGTTTCTTAACTCAGTATGCAAGATTCTCCTGAAATTAGACATTCTGTCAGTATGAAAAATAAGTAGGCTGAGCGCGGTGGCTCACGCCTGTAATCCCAGCACTTGGGGAGGCCGAGGCAGGCGGATTATGAGGTCAGGAGTTTAAGACCTGTCTGGCCAATATGGTGAAACCCCATATCTACTAAAAATACAGAAATAAGCTGGCTGCAGTGGCACATGCCTGTAATCCCAGCTACTCAGGAGGCTGAGGCAGGAGAATTGCTTGAATCCGGGAGGCAAAGGTTTCAGTGAGCCAAGATCGCACCACTGCACTCCAGCGTGGGTGGCAGAGCGAGACTCTGTCTCAAAAATAAATAAATAAAAAAGCAAAAAGACGTCGCCATCAAAATAAGCACTAAGGAAGCAGAAGGGGGTGGCAGGTGTTGGGTAGAACTCCCATATAGAATCCTAAGTGCCATTTTACCTTTTCAGCATTGTTGGAAATAGGTGCAGAGTAACGTATGCAAGGATATTATTTCAAAACTGAGTGATTTCTGGCAATGCCAGTAGACTCGCAAATAACCGCTAGTGTGCGAACACAGCAACATCGGTGTTCACTTTCTACCCTACTCACTCCAGAGTGCACAGCTGCTCTGAGTCTGCAGAGAACCTCCCTGCGGTGTGGCAATTGCGCGTCTGCACCTGACCTCAGTGCTGAAGGCTCACAAACTGCAGTTTGCTCTCCCTGACTGTTCCCTGCCACAGAGGGAAGGGGAGCCCCCATGAGTGTCCCTTCCCATCAGATACCTGTGGCTGAGACCTCCTGGGGTCACTAAATTTCACAAACAGGTCCCACGTGTATCTAATAATTGATTTTTACGGTATTTTCAGGCAAGCTCAGCGTGTGTATCGTACCCAACAGGAAAAGGAAGAAGGGGCGGAACTCTAGGGGTGACACGAGGCTTCCACCCTCAAGTGAAGTAATGTCATGCACATAACATAAATATATAAACAGCAGCAACACAGAGCCTGCACAGCCGCCACCTCCTGAGTGGAGAAAGGGAAAGGACGGGCAGCCGGGAGGAGGCTGGAGATGCATGAGGCCACCTGAGCTTCGGGTGCACACCCCTGGGCGTAGAGCGGGGCAGAGTCCCAGTGGGGGTGGAAGGGGTACAGTTGACTGACATCTCTGAGGTTCCCGAGAAAATAATTTGAGCA
Source organism: Theropithecus gelada (assembly GCF_003255815.1). NCBI lineage: Eukaryota > Metazoa > Chordata > Mammalia > Primates > Cercopithecidae > Theropithecus > Theropithecus gelada. The sequence goes on from NC_037685.1 coordinate 50,588,562, forward strand.
AAATCTTGCAAATTCCATGAGAAAACAACCCTGAACTTCTAGAATAGGTTTGCAATCTAAAGAAGAAATCAGGCATAAACAGCAACTGTGAAATGGCGAGGTCGGGGAAAGTGCTGGAAGCCTGTACCTCTGCAGGCAGACAGGCAGTACCAGAGCTCCCTCCGGACTGGCACAGCCCCGCTGCCCCTCTGCTCCCAGGCCTTTCAGCAAGGCTCACTAGAAGGAGCTGGCCCCTCCTTGGGGCACACTCCTGTACCCTGCCAGCCCCCCATCTCCAGCCCCTACCTTAGTCTCCCAGTGCGTGCCCTTTTGTCTTCCCCTCCCTGCCTACTGCATATCCCAAACTGCAAGAGCATCACTGCCATTCTGCGTTCCACCCACAGGGCTTCTGTTCTTTTTTTTTTTTTTTTTTTTTTT